>NW_028139012.1:0-292086 GCF_964270905.1 Leucopleurus acutus
GGTCTCAAATGTAGAATACCAACTTACGCTAGCTTAGGGGAAAGGTGAGTTGGGGTGCTGCATGAAACCAGAGATTGAAATTAGCACAGATACCGTTCCATAAGCCAAATATGTAATAGACAAGAGCTACTCCTTGCTCAACGAAGTGGACTCAACACCCCATATTAAACGCCTAAGAATATACCTGACTAGAAATAATCTTAAAACCTACGGATTTATATGTCTCCGAAAGACAATCAAGCGTGTGTACAGCGGCATAAACGCAGCAGTGATAGGATTGGTGAGGTTCGGTGAGCAAATGCAGACCCTTTGAAGTCATATTGCATGGTACCCATTCCATGGGTCTCAACTCTCCAGGTTTAAGGGATTCTTCCTTCAGCTAAAACATGCATGTGGAACCCAGAGTATGATCCACCGTGTGATCGGGAAACGTGTTCAAATGTGTCTCAGTTTTCGTCCCCTGGTACTCGGGTGCAAACTCCAGACGCTTTACTAACACTCTCCCCACTTGGAGAGTCAGTGCCTTTAACCTCCTGTTTGGCCCAGTTTGCAATTTCTGCGGAAAATGTACAGGAATAGGGAGAACCAATGAGAGACTAGCTGGGGGTGTCTGGACGGGCAAATTTAACTCTCATTTCCCACCAGGAAGAGGAATTAACCAAAGGCTCAGCGTGCCGTGCCGGAACCACACTAGGGCCTGAAGCAATCCTGCGGTGTTGCGGCCAGCTCACAAGAAAGCGAGTTGAAGAAAGGAGCTCAGGGGCACTGTAATTCACAAACCTGCAGAGTTATAAATGACAGCTATCGTCCAAAAATATATTGAAGTAAGGCTGCCAAGAGGACTTGAAAGCGGGGCAGAATTGCAGGAAACCGATTTCAGGAGGTAGACGGGAATTGCATGTAAAGCATAGGAAAAGAGGCAGAACGTCCACAATGATGCACTTGGCCAAAAAGGGCGTATGCGTTTTTTCCTGAATATATTCAGGAAAAAACGCATACGCCCTTTTTGGCCAACCAAGCAAGCTTGCAAAGGAAATCTGCACTACAATGAAGTCTCTCTGCCCCCCGGTCAAAAGGGCCATCTGAAAAAAGTGTAAAATCCAGAAAGGCAAGACAGGACATGGAGAATTGGGAGCCTTGTTATGCTGATGGGCGGGATGTAAATTGCCAACAGCCACTCTGGAGAAGTGTATGCTGTTTCCTGAAACATCTAAAAAACAAAGCAACAGAGCCTAGGGCACTTCCACTTATGGTCCTATAGCTTAGGGAAATTAAAATCAAAAAGACACAGCCACCCCAAAGTTTGGGACGGCTCTGTTTACAAGAACCTCGTTTACGGTACAAGTTCAATATCACAGAAAGCGAAAAATGGATAAAGAAGTTGTGGTACTTACGTACAATGCAATATCACTCAGCAATGAAATCTATGTCATCAGGCCCGTAGCAGCATAATGAGTGGATTAAGGTACGATGATTGTAAGTGAAATAAGTCACACAGAAAAAGAAACATCATAAGATATCACTACTACACGGAATGTAAACTTGGCTACACAGGAACTGAATTACAAAACAGAACAGGGTCTCAAATGTAGAAAACCAACTTACGCTAGCTTAAGGGGAAAGGTGAGTTGGGGTGCTGCATGAAACCAGAGATTGAAATTAGCACAGATACCGTTCCATAAGCCAAATATGTAATAGACAAGAGCTACTCCTTGCTCAACGAAGTGGACTCAACACCCCATATTAAACGCCTAAGAATATACCTGACTAGAAATAATCTTAAAACCTACGGATTTATATGTCTCCGAAAGACAATCAAGCGTGTGTACAGCGGCATAAACGCAGCAGTGATAGGATTGGTGAGGTTCGGTGAGCAAATGCAGACCCTTTGAAGTCATATTGCATGGTACCCATTCCATGGGTCTCAACTCTCCAGGTTTAAGGGATTCTTCCTTCAGCTAAAACATGCATGTGGAACCCAGAGTATGATCCACCGTGTGATCGGGAAACGTGTTCAAATGTGTCTCAGTTTTCGTCCCCTGGTACTCGGGTGCAAACTCCAGACGCTTTACTAACACTCTCCCCACTTGGAGAGTCAGTGCCTTTAACCTCCTGTTTGGCCCAGTTTGCAATTTCTGCGGAAAATGTACAGGAATAGGGAGAACCAATGAGAGACTAGCTGGGGGTGTCTGGACGGGCAAATTTAACTCTCATTTCCCACCAGGAAGAGGAATTAACCAAAGGCTCAGCGTGCCGTGCCGGAACCACACTAGGGCCTGAAGCAATCCTGCGGTGTTGCGGCCAGCTCACAAGAAAGCGAGTTGAAGAAAGGAGCTCAGGGGCACTGTAATTCACAAACCTGCAGAGTTATAAATGACAGCTATCGTCCAAAAATATATTGAAGTAAGGCTGCCAAGAGGACTTGAAAGCGGGGCAGAATTGCAGGAAACCGATTTCAGGAGGTAGACGGGAATTGCATGTAAAGCATAGGAAAAGAGGCAGAACGTCCACAATGATGCACTTGGCCAAAAAGGGCGTATGCGTTTTTTCCTGAATATATTCAGGAAAAAACGCATACGCCCTTTTTGGCCAACCAAGCAAGCTTGCAAAGGAAATCTGCACTACAATGAAGTCTCTCTGCCCCCCGGTCAAAAGGGCCATCTGAAAAAAGTGTAAAATCCAGAAAGGCAAGACAGGACATGGAGAATTGGGAGCCTTGTTATGCTGATGGGCGGGATGTAAATTGCCAACAGCCACTCTGGAGAAGTGTATGGTGTTTCCTGAAACATCTAAAAAACAAAGCAACAGAGCCTAGGGCACTTCCACTTATGGTCCTATAGCTTAGGGAAATTAAAATCAAAAAGACACAGCCACCCCAAAGTTTGGGACGGCTCTGTTTACAAGAACCTCGTTTACGGTACAAGTTCAATATCACAGAAAGCGAAAAATGGATAAAGAAGTTGTGGTACTTACGTACAATGCAATATCACTCAGCAATGAAATCTATGTCATCAGGCCCGTAGCAGCATAATGAGTGGATTAAGGTACGATGATTGTAAGTGAAATAAGTCACACAGAAAAAGAAACATCATAAGATATCACTACTACACGGAATGTAAACTTGGCTACACAGGAACTGAATTACAAAACAGAACAGGGTCTCAAATGTAGAAAACCAGCTTACGCTAGCTTAAGGGGAAAGGTGAGTTGGGGTGCTGCATGAAACCAGAGATTGAAATTAGCACAGATACCGTTCCATAAGCCAAATATGTAATAGACAAGAGCTACTCCTTGCTCAACGAAGTGGACTCAACACCCCATATTAAACGCCTAAGAATATACCTGACTAGAAATAATCTTAAAACCTACGGATTTATATGTCTCCAAAAGACAATCAAGCGTGTGTACAGCGGCATAAACGCAGCAGTGATAGGATTGGTGAGGTTCGGTGAGCAAATGCAGACCCTTTGAAGTCATATTGCATGGTACCCATTCCATGGGTCTCAACTCTCCAGGTTTAAGGGATTCTTCCTTCAGCTAAAACATGCATGTGGAACCCAGAGTATGATCCACCGTGTGATCGGGAAACGTGTTCAAATGTGTCTCAGTTTTCGTCCCCTGGTACTCGGGTGCAAACTCCAGACGCTTTACTAACACTCTCTCCACTTGGAGAGTCAGTGCCTTTAACCTCCTGTATGGCCCAGTTTGCAATTTCTGCGGAAAATGTACAGGAATAGGGAGAACCAATGATAAACTAGCTGGAGGTGTCTGGACGGGCAAATTTAACTCTCATTTCCCACCAGGAAGAGGAATTAACCAAAGGTTCAGCGTGCCGTGCCGGAACCACACTAGGGCCTGAAGCAATCCTGCGGTGTTGCGGCCAGCTCACAAGAAAGCGAGTTGAAGAAACGAGCTCAGGGGCACTGTAATTCACAAAACTGCAGAGTTATAAATGACAGCTATCGTCCAAAAATATATTGAAGTAAGGCTGCCAAGAGGACTTGAAATCGGGGCAGAATTGCAGGAAACCGATTTCAGGAGGTAGACGGGAATTGCATGTAAAGCATAGGAAAAGAGGCAGAACGTCCACAATGATGCACTTGGCCAAAAAGGGCGTATGCGTTTTTTCCTGAATATATTCAGGAAAAAACGCATACGCCCTTTTTGGCCAACCAAGCAAGCTTGCAAAGGAAATCTGCACTACAATGAAGTCTCACTGCCCCCCGGTCAAAAGGGCCATCTGAAAAAAGTGTAAAATCCAGAAAGGCAAGACAGGACATGGAGAATTGGGAGCCTTGTTATGCTGATGGGCGGGATGTAAATTGCCAACAGCCACTCTGGAGAAGTGTATGCTGTTTCCTGAAACATCTGAAAAACAAAGCAACAGAGCCTAGGGCACTTCCACTTATGGTCCTATAGCTTAGGGAAATTAAAATCAAAAAGACACAGCCACCCCAAAGTTTCGGCCGGCTCTGTTTACAAGAACCTCGTTTACGGTACAAGTTCAATATCACAGAAAGCGAAAAATGGATAAAGAAGTTGTGGTACTTACGTACAATGCAATATCACTCAGCAATGAAATCTATGTCATCAGGCCCGTCGCAGCATAATGAGTGGATTCAGGTACGATGATTCTACGTGAAATACGTCACACAGAAAAAGAAACATCATAAGATATCAGTACTACACGGAATGTAAACTTGGCTACACAGGAACTGAATTACAAAACAGAACAGGGTCTCAAATGTAGAAAACCAACTTACGCTAGCTTAAGGGGAAAGGTGAGTTGGGGTGCTGCATGAAACCAGAGATTGAAATTAGCACAGATACCGTGCCATAAGCCAAATATGTAATAGACAAGAGCAACTCTTTGCTAAACGAAGTGTACTCAACACCCCATATTAAACGCCTAAGAATACACCTGACTAGTAAGAATCTTAAAACCTGTGGATTTATATGTCTCCGAAAGAGAATCAAGCGTGTGTACGGTGGCATAAACGCAGCAGTGATAGGATTGGTGAGGTTCGGTGAGCAAATGCAGACCCTTTGAAGTCATATTGCATGGTACCCATTCCATGGGTCTCAACTCTCCAGGTTTAAGGGATTCTTCCTTCAGCTAAAACATGCATGTGGAACACAGAGTATGATCCACCGTGTGATCGGGAAACATGTTCAAATGTGTCTCAGTTTTCGTCCCCTGGTACTCGGGTGCAACATTCAAGACGCTTTACTAACACTCTCCCCACTTGGAGAGTCAGTGCCTTTAAACTCCTGTTTGGCCCAGTTTGCAATTTCTGCGGAAAATGTACAGGAATAGGGAGAACCAATGAGAGACTAGCTGGAGGTGTCTGGACGGGCAAATTTAACTCTCATTTCCCACCAGGAAGAGGAATTAACCAAAGGTTCAGCGTGCCGTGCCGGAACCACACTAGGGCCTGAAGCAATCCTGCGGTGTTGCGGCCAGCTCACAAGAAAGCGAGTTGAAGAAAGGAGCTCAGGGGCACTGTAATTCACAAACCTGCAGAGTTATAAATGACAGCTATCGTCCAAAAATATATTGAAGTAAGGCTGCCAAGAGGACTTGAAAGCGGGGCAGAATTGCAGGAAACCGATTTCAGGAGGTAGACGGGAATTGCATGTAAAGCATAGGAAAAGAGGCAGAACGTCCACAATGATGCCCTTGGCCAAAAAGGGCGTATGCGTTTTTTCCTGAATATATTCAGGAAAAAACGCATACGCCCTTTTTGGCCAACCAAGCAAGCTTGCAAAGGAAATCTGCACTACAATGAAGTCTCACTGCCCCCCGGTCAAAAGGGCCATCTGAAAAAGTGTAAAATCCAGAAAGGCAAGACAGGACATGGAGAATTGGGAGCCTTGTTATGCTGATGGGCGGGATGTAAATTGCCAACAGCCACTCTGGAGAAGTGTATGCTGTTTCCTGAAACATCTAAAAAACAAAGCAACAGAGCCTAGGGCACTTCCACTTATGGTCCTATAGCATAGGGAAATTAAAATCAAAAAGACACAGCCACCCCAAAGTTTGGGTTCGGCTCTGTTTACAAGAACCTTGTTTACGGTACAAGTTCAATATCACAGAAAGCGAAAAATGGATAAAGAAGTTGTGGTACTTACGTGCAATGCAATATCACTCAGCAATGAAATCTATGTCATCAGGCCCGTAGCAGCATAATGAGTGGATTAAGGTACGATGATTGTAAGTGAAATAAGTCACACAGAAAAAGAAACATCATAAGATATCACTACTACACGGAATGTAAACTTGGCTACACAGGAACTGAATTACAAAACAGAACAGGGTCTCAAATGTAGAATAACAACTTACGCTAGCTTAGGGGAAAGGTGAGTTGGGGTGCTGCATGAAACCAGAGATTGAAATTAGCACAGATACCGTTCCATAAGCCAAATATGTAATAGACAAGAGCTACTCCTTGCTCAACGAAGTGGACTCAACACCCCATATTAAACGCCTAAGAATATACCTGACTAGAAATAATCTTAAAACCTACGGATTTATATGTCTCCGAAAGACAATCAAGCGTGTGTACAGCGGCATAAACGCAGCAGTGATAGGATTGGTGAGGTTCGGTGAGCAAATGCAGACCCTTTGAAGTCATATTGCATGGTACCCATTCCATGGGTCTCAACTCTCCAGGTTTAAGGGATTCTTCCTTCAGCTAAAACATGCATGTGGAACCCAGAGTATGATCCACCGTGTGATCGGGAAACGTGTTCAAATGTGTCTCAGTTTTCGTCCCCTGGTACTCGGGTGCAAACTCCAGACGCTTTACTAACACTCTCCCCACTTGGAGAGTCAGTGCCTTTAACCTCCTGTTTGGCCCAGTTTGCAATTTCTGCGGAAAATGTACAGGAATAGGGAGAACCAATGAGAGACTAGCTGGGGGTGTCTGGACGGGCAAATTTAACTCTCATTTCCCACCAGGAAGAGGAATTAACCAAAGGCTCAGCGTGCCGTGCCGGAACCACACTAGGGCCTGAAGCAATCCTGCGGTGTTGCGGCCAGCTCACAAGAAAGCGAGTTGAAGAAAGGAGCTCAGGGGCACTGTAATTCACAAACCTGCAGAGTTATAAATGACAGCTATCGTCCAAAAATATATTGAAGTAAGGCTGCCAAGAGGACTTGAAAGCGGGGCAGAATTGCAGGAAACCGATTTCAGGAGGTAGACGGGAATTGCATGTGAAGCATAGGAAAAGAGGCAGAACGTCCACAATGATGCACTTGGCCAAAAAGGGCGTATGCGTTTTTTCCTGAATATATTCAGGAAAAAACGCATACGCCCTTTTTGGCCAACCAAGCAAGCTTGCAAAGGAAATGTGCACTACAATGAAGTCTCACTGCCCCCCGGTCAAAAGGGCCATCTGAAAAAAGTGTAAAATCCAGAAAGGCAAGACAGGACATGGAGAATTGGGAGCCTTGTTATGCTGATGGGCGGGATGTAAATTGCCAACAGCCACTCTGGAGAAGTGTATGCTGTTTCCTGAAACATCTAAAAAACAAAGCAACAGAGCCTAGGGCACTTCCACTTATGGTCCTATAGCTTAGGGAAATTAAAATCAAAAAGACACAGCCACCCCAAAGTTTGGGACGGCTCTGTTTACAAGAACCTCGTTTACGGTACAAGTTCAATATCACAGAAAGCGAAAAATGGATAAAGAAGTTGTGGTACTTACGTACAATGCAATATCACTCAGCAATGAAATCTATGTCATCAGGCCCGTAGCAGCATAATGAGTGGATTAAGGTACGATGATTGTAAGTGAAATAAGTCACACAGAAAAAGAAACATCATAAGATATCACTACTACACGGAATGTAAACTTGGCTACACAGGAACTGAATTACAAAACAGAACAGGGTCTCAAATGTAGAAAACCAACTTACGCTAGCTTAAGGGGAAAGGTGAGTTGGGGTGCTGCATGAAACCAGAGATTGAAATTAGCACAGATACCATTCCATAAGCCAAATATGTAATAGACAAGAGCTACTCCTTGCTCAACGAAGTGGACTCAACACCCCATATTAAACGCCTAAGAATATACCTGACTAGAAATAATCTTAAAACCTACGGATTTATATGTCTCCGAAAGACAATCAAGCGTGTGTACAGCGGCATAAACGCAGCAGTGATAGGATTGGTGAAGTTCGGTGAGCAAATGCAGACACTTTGAAGTCATATTGCATGGTACCCATTCCATGGGTCTCAACTCTCCAGGTTTAAGGGATTCTTCCTTCAGCTAAAACATGCATGTGGAACCCAGAGTATGATCCACCGTGTGATCGGGAAACGTGTTCAAATGTGTCTCAGTTTTCGTCCCCTGGTACTCGGGTGCAAACTCCAGACGCTTTACTAACACTCTCCCCACTTGGAGAGTCAGTGCCTTTAACCTCCTGTTTGGCCCAGTTTGCAATTTCTGCGGAAAATGTACAGGAATAGGGAGAACCAATGAGAGACTAGCTGGGGGTGTCTGGACGGGCAAATTTAACTCTCATTTCCCACCAGGAAGAGGAATTAACCAAAGGCTCAGCGTGCCGTGCCGGAACCACACTAGGGCCTGAAGCAATCCTGCGGTGTTGCGGCCAGCTCACAAGAAAGCGAGTTGAAGAAAGGAGCTCAGGGGCACTGTAATTCACAAACCTGCAGAGTTATAAATGACAGCTATCGTCCAAAAATATATTGAAGTAAGGCTGCCAAGAGGACTTGAAATCGGGGCAGAATTGCAGGAAACCGATTTCAGGAGGTAGACGGGAATTGCATGTAAAGCATAGGAAAAGAGGCAGAACGTCCACAATGATGCACTTGGCCAAAAAGGGCGTATGCGTTTTTTCCTGAATATATACAGGAAAAAACGCATACGCCCTTTTTGGCCAACCAAGCAAGCTTGCAAAGGAAATCTGCACTACAATGAAGTCTCTCTGCCCCCCGGTCAAAAGGGCCATCTGAAAAAAGTGTAAAATCCAGAAAGGCAAGACAGGACATGGAGAATTGGGAGCCTTGTTATGCTGATGGGCGGGATGTAAATTGCCAACAGCCACTCTGGAGAAGTGTATGCTGTTTCCTGAAACATCTAAAAAACAAAGCAACAGAGCCTAGGGCACTTCCACTTATGGTCCTATAGCTTAGGGAAATTAAAATCAAAAAGACACAGCCACCCCAAAGTTTGGGACGGCTCTGTTTACAAGAACCTCGTTTACGGTACAAGTTCAATATCACAGAAAGCGAAAAATGGATAAAGAAGTTGTGGTACTTACGTACAATGCAATATCACTCAGCAATGAAATCTATGTCATCAGGCCCGTAGCAGCATAATGAGTGGATTAAGGTACGATGATTGTAAGTGAAATAAGTCACACAGAAAAAGAAACATCATAAGATATCACTACTACACGGAATGTAAACTTGGCTACACAGGAACTGAATTACAAAACAGAACAGGGTCTCAAATGTAGAAAACCAACTTACGCTAGCTTAAGGGGAAAGGTGAGTTGGGGTGCTGCATGAAACCAGAGATTGAAATTAGCACAGATACCGTTCCATAAGCCAAATATGTAATAGACAAGAGCTACTCCTTGCTCAACGAAGTGGACTCAACACCCCATATTAAACGCCTAAGAATATACCTGACTAGAAATAATCTTAAAACCTACGGATTTATATGTCTCCGAAAGACAATCAAGCGTGTGTACAGCGGCATAAACGCAGCAGTGATAGGATTGGTGAGGTTCGGTGAGCAAATGCAGACCCTTTGAAGTCATATTGCATGGTACCCATTCCATGGGTCTCAACTCTCCAGGTTTAAGGGATTCTTCCTTCAGCTAAAACATGCATGTGGAACCCAGAGTATGATCCACCGTGTGATCGGGAAACGTGTTCAAATGTGTCTCAGTTTTCGTCCCCTGGTACTCGGGTGCAAACTCCAGACGCTTTACTAACACTCTCCCCACTTGGAGAGTCAGTGCCTTTAACCTCCTGTTTGGCCCAGTTTGCAATTTCTGCGGAAAATGTACAGGAATAGGGAGAACCAATGAGAGACTAGCTGGGGGTGTCTGGACGGGCAAATTTAACTCTCATTTCCCACCAGGAAGAGGAATTAACCAAAGGCTCAGCGTGCCGTGCCGGAACCACACTAGGGCCTGAAGCAATCCTGCGGTGTTGCGGCCAGCTCACAAGAAAGCGAGTTGAAGAAAGGAGCTCAGGGGCACTGTAATTCACAAACCTGCAGAGTTATAAATGACAGCTATCGTCCAAAAATATATTGAAGTAAGGCTGCCAAGAGGACTTGAAAGCGGGGCAGAATTGCAGGAAACCGATTTCAGGAGGTAGACGGGAATTGCATGTAAAGCATAGGAAAAGAGGCAGAACGTCCACAATGATGCACTTGGCCAAAAAGGGCGTATGCGTTTTTTCCTGAATATATTCAGGAAAAAACGCATACGCCCTTTTTGGCCAACCAAGCAAGCTTGCAAAGGAAATCTGCACTACAATGAAGTCTCACTGCCCCCCGGTCAAAAGGGCCATCTGAAAAAAGTGTAAAATCCAGAAAGGCAAGACAGGACATGGAGAATTGGGAGCCTTGTTATGCTGATGGGCGGGATGTAAATTGCCAACAGCCACTCTGGAGAAGTGTATGCTGTTTCCTGAAACATCTAAAAAACAAAGCAACAGAGCCTAGGGCACTTCCACTTATGGTCCTATAGCTTAGGGAAATTAAAATCAAAAAGACACAGCCACCCCAAAGTTTGGGCCGGCTCTGTTTACAAGAACCTCGTTTACGGTACAAGTTCAATATCACAGAAAGCGAAAAATGGATAAAGAAGTTGTGGTACTTACGTACAATGCAATATCACTCAGCAATGAAATCTATGTCATCAGGCCCGTAGCAGCATAATGAGTGGATTAAGGTACGATGATTGTAAGTGAAATAAGTCACACAGAAAAAGAAACATCATAAGATATCACTACTACACGGAATGTAAACTTGGCTACACAGGAACTGAATTACAAAACAGAACAGGGTCTCAAATGTAGAAAACCAACTTACGCTAGCTTAGGGGAAAGGTGAGTTGGGGTGCTGCATGAAACCAGAGATTGAAATTAGCACAGATACCGTTCCATAAGCCAAATATGTAATAGACAAGAGCTACACCTTGCTCAACGAAGTGGACTCAACACCCCATATTAAACGCCTAAGAATATACCTGACTAGAAATAATCTTAAAACCTACGGATTTATATGTCTCCGAAAGACAATCAAGCGTGTGTACAGCGGCATAAACGCAGCAGTGATAGGATTGGTGAGGTTCGGTGAGCAAATGCAGACCCTTTGAAGTCATATTGCATGGTACCCATTCCATGGGTCTCAACTCTCCAGGTTTAAGGGATTCTTCCTTCAGCTAAAACATGCATGTGGAACCCAGAGTATGATCCACCGTGTGATCGGGAAACGTGTTCAAATGTGTCTCAGTTTTCGTCCCCTGGTACTCGGGTGCAAACTCCAGACGCTTTACTAACACTCTCCCCACTTGGAGAGTCAGTGCCTTTAACCTCCTGTTTGGCCCAGTTTGCAATTTCTGCGGAAAATGTACAGGAATAGGGAGAACCAATGAGAGACTAGCTGGGGGTGTCTGGACGGGCAAATTTAACTCTCATTTCCCACCAGGAAGAGGAATTAACCAAAGGCTCAGCGTGCCGTGCCGGAACCACACTAGGGCCTGAAGCAATCCTGCGGTGTTGCGGCCAGCTCACAAGAAAGCGAGTTGAAGAAAGGAGCTCAGGGGCACTGTAATTCACAAACCTGCAGAGTTATAAATGACAGCTATCGTCCAAAAATATATTGAAGTAAGGCTGCCAAGAGGACTTGAAAGCGGGGCAGAATTGCAGGAAACCGATTTCAGGAGGTAGACGGGAATTGCATGTAAAGCATAGGAAAAGAGGCAGAACGTCCACAATGATGCACTTGGCCAAAAAGGGCGTATGCGTTTTTTCCTGAATATATTCAGGAAAAAACGCATACGCCCTTTTTGGCCAACCAAGCAAGCTTGCAAAGGAAATCTGCACTACAATGAAGTCTCACTGCCCCCCGGTCAAAAGGGCCATCTGAAAAAAGTGTAAAATCCAGAAAGGCAAGACAGGACATGGAGAATTGGGAGCCTTGTTATGCTGATGGGCGGGATGTAAATTGCCAACAGCCACTCTGGAGAAGTGTATGCTGTTTCCTGAAACATCTGAAAAACAAAGCAACAGAGCCTAGGGCACTTCCACTTATGGTCCTATAGCTTAGGGAAATTAAAATCAAAAAGACACAGCCACCCCAAAGTTTCGGCCGGCTCTGTTTACAAGAACCTCGTTTACGGTACAAGTTCAATATCACAGAAAGCGAAAAATGGATAAAGAAGTTGTGGTACTTACGTTCAATGCAATATCACTCAGCAATGAAATCTATGTCATCAGGCCCGTAGCAGCATAATGAGTGGATTAAGGTACGATGATTGTAAGTGAAATAAGTCACACAGAAAAAGAAACATCATAAGATATCACTACTACACGGAATGTAAACTTGGCTACACAGGAACTGAATTACAAAACAGAACAGGGTCTCAAATGTAGAAAACCAACTTACGCTAGCTTAAGGGGAAAGGTGAGTTGGGGTGCTGCATGAAACCAGAGATTGAAATTAGCACAGATACCGTTCCATAAGCCAAATATGTAATAGACAAGAGCTACTCCTTGCTCAACGAAGTGGACTCAACACCCCATATTAAACGCCTAAGAATATACCTGACTAGAAATAATCTTAAAACCTACGGATTTATATGTCTCCGAAAGACAATCAAGCGTGTGTACAGCGGCATAAACGCAGCAGTGATAGGATTGGTGAGGTTCGGTGAGCAAATGCAGACCCTTTGAAGTTATATTGCATGGTACCCATTCCATGGGTCTCAACTCTCCAGGTTTAAGGGATTCTTCCTTCAGCTAAAACATGCAGGTGGAACCCAGAGTATGATCCACCGTGTGATCGGGAAACGTGTTCAAATGTGTCTCAGTTTTCGTCCCCTGGTACTCGGGTGCAAACTCCAGACGCTTTACTAACACTCTCCCCACTTGGAGAGTCAGTGCCTTTAACCTCCTGTTTGGCCCAGTTTGCAATTTCTGCGGAAAATGTACAGGAATAGGGAGAACCAATGAGAGACTAGCTGGGGGTGTCTGGACGGGCAAATTTAACTCTCATTTCCCACCAGGAAGAGGAATTAACCAAAGGCTCAGCGTGCCGTGCCGGAACCACACTAGGGCCTGAAGCAATCCTGCGGTGTTGCGGCCAGCTCACAAGAAAGCGAGTTGAAGAAAGGAGCTCAGGGGCACTGTAATTCACAAACCTGCAGAGTTATAAATGACAGCTATCGTCCAAAAATATATTGAAGTAAGGCTGCCAAGAGGACTTGAAAGCGGGGCAGAATTGCAGGAAACCGATTTCAGGAGGTAGACGGGAATTGCATGTAAAGCATAGGAAAAGAGGCAGAACGTCCACAATGATGCACTTGGCCAAAAAGGGCGTATGCGTTTTTTCCTGAATATATTCAGGAAAAAACGCATACGCCGTTTTTGGCCAACCAAGCAAGCTTGCAAAGGAAATCTGCACTACAATGAAGTCTCACTGCCCCCCGGTCAAAAGGGCCATCTGAAAAAAGTGTAAAATCCAGAAAGGCAAGACAGGACATGGAGAATTGGGAGCCTTGTTATGCTGATGGGCAGGATGTAAATTGCCAACAGCCACTCTGGAGAAGTGTATGCTGTTTCCTGAAACATCTAAAAAACAAAGCAACAGAGCCTAGGGCACTTCCACTTATGGTCCTATAGCTTAGGGAAATTAAAATCAAAAAGACACAGCCACCCCAATGTTTGGGACGGCTCTGTTTACAAGAACCTTGTTTACGGTACAAGTTCAATATCACAGAAAGCGAAAAATGGATAAAGAAGTTGTGGTACTTACGTACAATGCAATATCACTGAGCAATGAAATCTATGTCATCAGGCCCGTAGCAGCATAATGAGTGGATGCAGGTACGATGATTCTAAGTGAAATAAGTCACACAGAAAAAGAAACATCATAAGGTATCACTACTACACGGAATGTAAACTTGGCTACACAGGAACTGAATTACAAAACAGAACAGGGTCTCAAATGTAGAAAACCAACTTATGCTTGCTTAAGGGGAAAGGTGACTCGGGGTGCTGCATAAAACCAGAGATTGAAATTAGCACAGATACTGTTCCATAAGCCAAATATGTAATAGACAAGAGCTACACCTTGCTCAATGCAGTGGACTCAACACCCCATATTAAACGCCTAAGAATATACCTGACTAGAAATAATCTTAAAACCTACGGATTTATGTGTCTCCGAAAGAGAATCAAGCATGTGTACGGTGGCATAAACGCAGCAGTGATAGGATTGGTGAGGTTCGGTGAGCAAATGCAGACCCTTTGAAGTCATACTGCATGGTACCCATTCCATGGGTCTCAACTCTCCAGGTTTAAGGGATTCTTCCTTCAGCTGAAACATGCATGTGGAACACAGAGTATGATCCACCGTGTGATCAGGAAACGTGTTCAAATGTGTCTCAGTTTTCGTCCCCTGGTACTCGGGTGCAACATTCAAGACGCTTTACTAACACTCTCCCCACTTGGAGAGTCAGTGTCTTTAAACTCCTGTTTGGCCCAGTTTGCAATTTCTGCGGAAAATGTACAGGAATGGGGAGAACCAATGAGAGACTAGCTGGAGGTGTGTGGACGGGCAAATTTAACTCTCATTTCCCACCAGGAAGAGGAATTAACCAAAGGCTCAGCGTGCCATGCCGGAACTACACTAGGGCCTGAAGCAATCCTGCGGTGTTGCGGCCAGCTCACAAGAAAGCGAGTTGAAGAAAGGAGCTCAGGGGCACTGTAATTCACAAACCTGCAGAGTTATAAATGACAGCTATTGTTCAAAAATATATTGAAGTAAGGCTGCCAAGAGGACTTGAAAGCGGGGCAGAATTGCAGGAAACCGATTTCAGGAGGTAGACGGGAATTGCATGTAAAGCATAGGAAAAGAGGCAGAACGTCCACAATGATGCACTTGGCCAAAAAGGGCGTATGCGTTTTTTCCTGAATATATTCAGGAAAAAACGCATACGCCCTTTTTGGCCAACCAAGCAAGCTTGCAAAGGAAATCTGCACTACAATGAAGTCTCACTGCCCCCCCGGTCAAAAGGGCCATCTGAAAAAAGTGTAAAATCCAGAAAGGCAGGACAGGCCATGGAGAACTGGGAGCCTTGTTATGCTGATGGGCGGGATGTAAATTGCCAACAGCCACTCTGGAGAAGTGTATGGTGTTTCCTGAAACATCTAAAAAACAAAGCAACAGAGCCTAGGGCACTTCCACTTATGGTCCTATAGCTTAGGGAAATTAAAATCAAAAAGACACAGCCACCCCAAAGTTTGGGACGGCTCTGTTTACAAGAACCTTGTTTACGGTACAAGTTCAATATCACAGAAAGCAAAAAATGGATAAAGAAGTTGTGGTACTTACGTACAATACAATATCACTCAGCAATGAAATCTATGTCATCAGGCCCGTAGCAGCATAATGAGTGGATTAAGGTACGATGATTGTAAGTGAAATAAGTCACACAGAAAAAGAAACATCATAAGATATCACTACTACACGGAATGTAAACTTGGCTACACAGGAACTGAATTACAAAACAGAACAGGGTCTCAAATGTTGAAAACCAACTTATGCTTTCTTAAGAGGAAAGGTGAGTTGGGGTGCTGCATGAAACCAGAGATTGAAATTAGAACAGATACCGTTCCATAAGCCAAATATGTAATAGACAAGAGCTACTCCTTGCTCAACGAAGTTGACTCAACACCCCATATTAAACGCCTAAGAATATATCTGACTAGCAAGAATATTAAAACCTACCGATTTATATGTGTCCGAAAGAGAATCAAGCGTGTGTACGGCGGCATAAACGCAGCAGTGATAGGATTGGTGAAGTTCGGTGAGCAAATGCAGACCCTTTGAAGTCATATTGCATGGTACCCATTCCATGGGTCTCAACTCTCCAGGTTTAAGGGATTCTTCGTTCAGCTAAAACATGCATGTGGAACCCAGAGTATGATCCACCGTGTGATCGGGAAACGTGTTCAAATGTGTCTCAGTTTTCGTCCCGTGGAACTCGGGTGCAACATTCCAGATGCTTTACTAACACTCTCCCCACTTGGAGAGTCAGTGCCTTTAACCTCCTGTTTGGCCCAGTTTGCAATTTCTGTGGAAAATGAACAGGAATAGGGAGAACCAAAGAGAGACTAGCTGGAGGTGTCTGGACGGGCAAATTTAACTCTCATTTCCCACCAGGAAGAGGAATTAACCAAAGGCTCAGCGTGCCGTGCCGGAACCACACTAGGGCCTGAAGCAATCCTGCGGTGTTGCGGCCAGCTCACAAGAAAGCGAGTTGAAGAAAGGAGCTCAGGGGCACTGTAATTCACAAACCTGCAGAGTTATAAATGACAGCTATCGTCCAAAAATATATTGAAGTAAGGCTGCCAAGAGGACTTGAAAGCGGGGCAGAATTGCAGGAAACCGATTTCAGGAGGTAGACGGGAATTGCATGTAAAGCATAGGAAAAGAGGCAGAACGTCCACAATGATGCACTTGGCCAAAAAGGGCGTATGCGTTTTTTCCAGGAAAAAACGCATACGCCCTTTTTGGCCAACCAAGCAAGCTTGCAAAGGAAATCTGCACTACAATGAAGTCTCGCTGCCCCCCGGTCAAAAGGGCCATATGAAAAAAGTGTAAAATCCAGAAAGGCAGGACAGGCCATGGAGAACTGGGAGCCTTGTTATGCTGATGGGCGGGATGTAAATTGCCAACAGCCACTCTGGAGAAGTGTATGCTGTTTCCTGAAACATCTAAAAAACTAAGCAACAGAGCCTAGGGCACTTCCACTTATGGTCCTATAGCTTAGGGAAATTAAAATCAAAAACACACAGCCACCCCAAAGTTTGGGACGGCTCTGTTTACAAGAACCTTGTTTACGGTACTAGTTCAATATCACAGAAAGCGAAAAATGGATAAAGAAGTTGTGGTACTTACATACAATGCAATATCACTCAGCAATGAAATCTATGTCATCAGGCCCGTAGCAGCATAATGAGTGGATTAAGGTACGATGATTGTAAGTGAAATAAGTCACACAGAAAAAGAAACATCATAAGATATCACTACTACACGGAATGTAAACTTGGCTACACAGGAACTGAATTACAAAACAGAACAGGGTCTCAAATGTAGAAAACCAACTTACGCTAGCTTAAGGGGAAAGGTGAGTTGGGGTGCTGCATGAAACCAGAGATTGAAATTAGCACAGATACCGTTCCATAAGCCAAATATGTAATAGACAAGAGCTACTCCTTGCTCAACGAAGTGGACTCAACACCCCATATTAAACGCCTAAGAATATACCTGACTAGAAATAATCTTAAAACCTACGGATTTATATGTCTCCGAAAGACAATCAAGCGTGTGTACAGCGGCATAAACGCAGCAGTGATAGGATTGGTGAGGTTCGGTGAGCAAATGCAGACCCTTTGAAGTCATATTGCATGGTACCCATTCCATGGGTCTCAACTCTCCAGGTTTAAGGGATTCTTCCTTCAGCTAAAACATGCATGTGGAACGCAGAGTATGATCCACCGTGTGATCGGGAAACGTGTTCAAATGTGTCTCAGTTTTCGTCCACTGCTACTCGGGTGCAACATTCCAGACGCTTTACTAACACTCTCCCCACTTGGAGAGTCAGTGCCTTTAACCTCCTGTTTGGCCCAGTTTGCAATTTCTGCGGAAAATGTACAGGAATAGGGAGAACCAATGAGAGACTAGCTGGGGGTGTCTGGACGGGCAAATTTAACTCTCATTTCCCACCAGGAAGAGGAATTAACCAAAGGCTCAGCGTGCCGTGCCGGAACCACACTAGGGCCTGAAGCAATCCTGCGGTGTTGCGGCCAGCTCACAAGAAAGCGAGTTGAAGAAAGGAGCTCAGGGGCACTGTAATTCACAAACCTGCAGAGTTATAAATGACAGCTATCGTCCAAAAATATATTGAAGTAAGGCTGCCAAGAGGACTTGAAAGCGGGGCAGAATTGCAGGAAACCGATTTCAGGAGGTAGACGGGAATTGCATGTAAAGGATAGGAAAAGAGGCAGAACGTCCACAATGATGCACTTGGCCAAAAAGGGCGTATGCGTTTTTTCCTGAATATATTCAGGAGAAAACGCATACGCCCTTTTTGGCCAACCAAGCAAGCTTGCAAAGGAAATCTGCACTACAATGAAGTCTCACTGCCCCCCGGTCAAAAGGGCCATCTGAAAAAAGTGTAAAATCCAGAAAGGCAGGACAGGCCATGGAGAACTGGGAGCCTTGTTAGGCTGATGGGCGGGATGTAAATTGCCAACAGCCACTCTGGAGAAGTGTATGGTGTTTCCTGAAACATCCAAAAAACAAAGCAACAGAGCCTAGGGCACTTCCACTTATGGTCCTATAGCTTAGGGAAATTAAAATCAAAAAGACACAGCCACCCCAAAGTTTGGGACGGCTCTGTTTACAAGAAACTCGTTTACAGTACAAGTTCAATATCACAGAAAGCGAAAAATGGATAAAGAAGTTGTGGTACTTACGTACAATGCAATATCACTCAGCAATGAAATCTATGTCATCAGGCCCATAGCAGCATAATGAGTGGATTCAGGTACGATGATTCTAAGTGATATAAGTCACACAGAAAAAGAAACATCATAAGATATCACTACTACACGTAATGTAAACTTGGCTACACAGGAACTGAATTACTAAACAGAACAGGGTGTCAAATGTAGAAAACCAACTTATGCTTGCTTAAGGGGAAAGGTGAGTTGGGGTGCTGCATACAACAAGAGATTGAAATTAGCACAGATACCATTCCATAAGCCAAATATGTAATAGACAAGAGCTACTCCTTGCTCAACGAAGTGGACTCAACACCCCATATTAATCGCCTAACAATATACCTGACTAGTAAGAATCTTAAAACCTATGGATTTATATGTCTCCGAAAGAGAATCAAGCGTGTGTACAGCGGCATAAACGCAGCAGTGATAGGATTGGTGAGGTTCGGTGAGCAAATGCAGACCCTTTGAAGTCATATTGCATGGTACCCATTCCATGGGTCTCAACTCTCCATGTTTAAGGGATTCTTCCTTCAGCTGAAACATGCATGTGGAACCCAGAGTATGATCCACCGTGTGATCGGAAAACGTGTTCAAATGTGTCTCAGTTTACGTCCCCTGGTACTCGGGTGCAACATTCCAGACGCTTTACTAACACTCTCCCCACTTGGAGAGTCAGTGCCTTTAAACTCCTGTTTGGCCCAGTTTGCAATTTCTGTGGAAAATGAACAGGAATAGGGAGAACCAATGAGAGACTAGCTGGAGCTGTCTGGACGGGCAAATTTAACTCTCATTTCCCACCAGGAAGAGGAATTAACCAAAGGCTCAGCATGCCGTGCCGGAAACAAACTAGGGCCTGAAGCAATCCTGCGGTGTTGCGGCCAGCTCACAAGAAAGCGAGTTGAAGAAAGGAGCTCAGGGGCACTGTAATTCACAAACCTGCAGAGTTATAAATGACATGTATCTTCCAAAAATATATTGAAGTAAGGCTGCCAAGAGGAGTTGAAAGCAGGGCAGAATTGCAGGAAACCGATTTCAGGAAGTAGACTGGAATTGCATGTAAAGCATAGGAAAAGAGGCAGAACGTCCACAATGATGCACTTGGCCAAAAAGGGCGTATGCGTTTTTTCCTGAATATATTCAGGAAAAAACGCATACGCCCTTTTTGGCCAACCAAGCAAGCTTGCAAAGGAAATCTGCACTACAATGAAGTCTCACTGCCCCCCGGTCAAAAGGGCCATCTGAAAAAAGTGTAAAATCCAGAAAGGCAGGACAGGCCATGGAGAACTGGGAGCCTTGTTAGGCTGATGGGCGGGATGTAAATTACCAGCAGCCACTCTGGAGAAGTGTATGGTGTTTCCTGAAACATCCAAAAAACAAAGCAACAGAGCCTAGGGCACTTCCACTTATGGTCCTATAGCTTAGGGAAATTAAAATCAAAAAGACACAGCCACCCCAAAGTTTGGGACGGCTCTGTTTACAAGAAACTCGTTTACAGTACAAGTTCAATATCACAGAAAGCGAAAAATGGATAAAGAAGTTGTGGTACTTACGTACAATGCAATATCACTCAGCAATGAAATCTATGTCATCAGGCCCATAGCAGCATAATGAGTGGATTCAGGTACGATGATTCTATGTGAAATAAGTCACACAGAAAAAGAAACATCATAAGATATCACTACTACACGTAATGTAAACTTGGCTACACAGGAACTGAATTACTAAACAGAACAGGGTGTCAAATGTAGAAAACCAACTTATGCTTGCTTAAGGGGAAAGGTGAGTTGGGGTGCTGCATACAACAAGAGATTGAAATTAGCACAGATACCATTCCATAAGCCAAATATGTAATAGACAAGAGCTATTCCTTGCTCAACGAAGTGGACTTAACACCCCATATTAATCGCCTAACAATATACCTGACTAGTAAGAATCTTAAAACCTATGGATTTATATGTCTCCGAAAGAGAATCAAGCGTGTGTACAGCGGCATAAACGCAGCAGTGATAGGATTGGTGAGGTTCGGTGAGCAAATGCAGACCCTTTGAAGTCATATTGCATGGTACCCATTCCATGGGTCTCAACTCTCCATGTTTAAGGGATTCTTCTTTCAGCTAAAACATGCATGTGGAACCCAGAGTATGATCCACCGTGTGATCGGAAAACGTGTTCAAATGTGTCTCAGTTTTCGTCCCCTGCTACTCGGGTGCAACATTCCAGACGCTTTACTAACACGCTCCCCACTTGGAGAGTCAGTGCCTTTAACCTCCTGTTTGGCCCAGTTTGCAATTTCTGTGGAAAATGAACAGGAATAGGGAGAACCAATGAGAGACTAGGTGGAGGTGTCTGGACGGGCAAATTTAACTCTCATTTCCCACCAGGAAGAGGAATTAACCAAAGGCTCAGCATGCCGTGCCGGAACCAAACTAGGGCCTGAAGCAATCCTGCAGTGTTGCGGCCAGCTCACAAGAAAGCGAGTTGAAGAAAGGAGCTCAGGGGCACTGTAATTCACAAACCTGCAGAGTTATAAATGACAGCTATCTTCCAAAAATATATTGAAGTAAGGCTGCCAAGAGGAGTTGAAAGCGGGGCAGAATTGCAGGAAACCAATTTCAGGAGGTAGACTGGAATTGCATGTAAAGCATACGAAAAGAGGCAGAACGTCCACAATGATGCACTTGGCCAAAAAGGGCGTATGCGTTTTTTCCTGGATATATTCAGGAAAAAACGCATACGCCCTTTTTGGCCAACCAAGCAAGCTTGCAAAGGAAATCTGCACTACAATGAAGTCTCACTGCCCCCTGGTCAAAAGGGCCATCTGAAAAAAGTGTAAAATCCAGAAAGGCAGGACAGGCCATGGAGAACTGGGAGCCTTGTTATGCTGATGGGTGGGATGTAAATTACCAGCAGCCACTCTGGAGAAGTGTATGGTGTTTCCTGAAACATCCAAAAAACAAAGCAACAGAGCCTAGGGCACTTCCACTTATGGTCCTATAGCTTAGGGAAATTAAAATCAAAAAAACACAGCCATCCCAAAGTTTGGGACGGCTCTGTTTACAAGAACCTTGTTCACCGTACAAGTTCAATATCACAGAAAGCGAAAAATGGATAAAGAAGTTGTGGTACTTACGTACAATGCAATATCACTCAGCAATGAAATCTATGTCCTCAGGCACATAGCAGCATAATGAGTGGATTCAGGTACGATGATTCTAAGTGAAATAAGTCACACAGAAAAAGAAACATCATAAGATATCACTACTACACGGAATGTAAACTTGGCTACACAGGAACTAAATTACTAAACAGAAAAGAGTGTCAAATGTAGAAAACCAACTTATGCTTGCTTAAGGGGAAAGGTGAGTTGGGGTGCTGCATACAACAAGAGATTGAAATTAGCACAGATACCATTCCATAAGCCAAATATGTAATAGACAAGAGCTACTCCTTGCTCAACGAAGTGAACTCAACACCCCATATTAAACGCCTAACAATATACCTGACTAGTAAGAATCTTAAAACCTATGGATTTATATGTCTCCGAAAGAGAATCAAGCGTGTGTACAGCGGCATAAACGCAGCAGGGATAGGATTGGTGAGGTTCGGTGAGCAAATGCAGACCCTTTGAAGTCATATTGCATGGTACCCATTCCATGGGTCTCAACTCTCCATGTTTAAGGGATTCTTCTTTCAGCTAAAACATGCATGTGGAACCCAGAGTATGATCCACCGTGTGATCGGAAAACGTGTTCAAATGTGTCTCAGTTTTCGTCCACTGCTACTCGGGTGCAACATTCCAGACGCTTTACTAACACTCTCCCCACTTGGAGAGTCAGTGCCTTTAACCTCCTGTTTGGCCCAGTTTGCAATTTCTGTGGAAAATGAACAGGAATAGGGAGAACCAATGAGAGACTAGCTGGGGGTGTCTGGACGGGCAAATTTAACTCTCATTTCCCACCAGGAAGAGGAATTAACCAAAGGCTCAGCGTGCCGTGCCGGAACCACACTAGGGCCTGAAGCAATCCTGCGGTGTTGCGGCCAGCTCACAAGAAAGCGAGTTGAAGAAAGGAGCTCAGGGGCACTGTAATTCACAAACCTGCAGAGTTATAAATGACAGCTATCGTCCAAAAATATATTGAAGTAAGGCTGCCAAGAGGACTTGAAAGCGGGGCAGAATTGCAGGAAACCGATTTCAGGAGGTAGACGGGAATTGCATGTAAAGGATAGGAAAAGAGGCAGAACGTCCACAATGATGCACTTGGCCAAAAAGGGCGTATGCGTTTTTTCCTGAATATATTCAGGAAAAAACGCATACGCCCTTTTTGGCCAACCAAGCAAGCTTGCAAAGGAAATCTGCACTACAATGAAGTCTCACAGCCCCCCGGTCAAAAGGGCCATCTGAAAAAAGTGTAAAATCCAGAAAGGCAGGACAGGCCATGGAGAACTGGGAGCCTTGTTAGGCTGATGGGCGGGATGTAAATTGCCAACAGCCACTCTGGAGAAGTGTATGGTGTTTCCTGAAACATCCAAAAAACAAAGCAACAGAGCCTAGGGCACTTCCACTTATGGTCCTATAGCTTAGGGAAATTAAAATCAAAAAGACACAGCCACCCCAAAGTTTGGGACGGCTCTGTTTACAAGAAACTCGTTTACAGTACAAGTTCAATATCACAGAAAGCGAAAAATGGATAAAGAAGTTGTGGTACTTACGTACAATGCAATATCACTCAGCAATGAAATCTATGTCATCAGGCCCATAGCAGCATAATGAGTGGATTCAGGTACGATGATTCTAAGTGATATAAGTCACACAGAAAAAGAAACATCATAAGATATCACTACTACACGTAATGTAAACTTGGCTACACAGGAACTGAATTACTAAACAGAACAGGGTGTCAAATGTAGAAAACCAACTTATGCTTGCTTAAGGGGAAAGGTGAGTTGGGGTGCTGCATACAACAAGAGATTGAAATTAGCACAGATACCATTCCATAAGCCAAATATGTAATAGACAAGAGCTACTCCTTGCTCAACGAAGTGGACTCAACACCCCATATTAATCGCCTAACAATATACCTGACTAGTAAGAATCTTAAAACCTATGGATTTATATGTCTCCGAAAGAGAATCAAGCGTGTGTACAGCGGCATAAACGCAGCAGTGATAGGATTGGTGAGGTTCGGTGAGCAAATGCAGACCCTTTGAAGTCATATTGCATGGTACCCATTCCATGGGTCTCAACTCTCCATGTTTAAGGGATTCTTCCTTCAGCTGAAACATGCATGTGGAACCCAGAGTATGATCCACCGTGTGATCGGAAAACGTGTTCAAATGTGTCTCAGTTTACGTCCCCTGGTACTCGGGTGCAACATTCCAGACGCTTTACTAACACTCTCCCCACTTGGAGAGTCAGTGCCTTTAAACTCCTGTTTGGCCCAGTTTGCAATTTCTGTGGAAAATGAACAGGAATAGGGAGAACCAATGAGAGACTAGCTGGAGCTGTCTGGACGGGCAAATTTAACTCTCATTTCCCACCAGGAAGAGGAATTAACCAAAGGCTCAGCATGCCGTGCCGGAAACAAACTAGGGCCTGAAGCAATCCTGCGGTGTTGCGGCCAGCTCACAAGAAAGCGAGTTGAAGAAAGGAGCTCAGGGGCACTGTAATTCACAAACCTGCAGAGTTATAAATGACATGTATCTTCCAAAAATATATTGAAGTAAGGCTGCCAAGAGGAGTTGAAAGCAGGGCAGAATTGCAGGAAACCGATTTCAGGAAGTAGACTGGAATTGCATGTAAAGCATAGGAAAAGAGGCAGAACGTCCACAATGATGCACTTGGCCAAAAAGGGCGTATGCGTTTTTTCCTGAATATATTCAGGAAAAAACGCATACGCCCTTTTTGGCCAACCAAGCAAGCTTGCAAAGGAAATCTGCACTACAATGAAGTCTCACTGCCCCCCGGTCAAAAGGGCCATCTGAAAAAAGTGTAAAATCCAGAAAGGCAGGACAGGCCATGGAGAACTGGGAGCCTTGTTAGGCTGATGGGCGGGATGTAAATTACCAGCAGCCACTCTGGAGAAGTGTATGGTGTTTCCTGAAACATCCAAAAAACAAAGCAACAGAGCCTAGGGCACTTCCACTTATGGTCCTATAGCTTAGGGAAATTAAAATCAAAAAGACACAGCCACCCCAAAGTTTGGGACGGCTCTGTTTACAAGAAACTCGTTTACAGTACAAGTTCAATATCACAGAAAGCGAAAAATGGATAAAGAAGTTGTGGTACTTACGTACAATGCAATATCACTCAGCAATGAAATCTATGTCATCAGGCCCATAGCAGCATAATGAGTGGATTCAGGTACGATGATTCTAAGTGAAATAAGTCACACAGAAAAAGAAACATCATAAGATATCACTACTACACGTAATGTAAACTTGGCTACACAGGAACTGAATTACTAAACAGAACAGGGTCTCAAATGTAGAAAACCAACTTATGCTTGCTTAAGGGGAAAGGTGAGTTGGGGTGCTGCATACAACAAGAGATTGAAATTAGCACAGATACCATTCCATAAGCCAAATATGTAATAGACAAGAGCTATTCCTTGCTCAACGAAGTGGACTCAACACCGCATATTAATCGCCTAACAATATACCTGACTAGTAAGAATCTTAAAACCTATGGATTTATATGTCTCCGAAAGAGAATCAAGCGTGTGTACAGCGGCATAAACGCAGCAGTGATAGGATTGGTGAGGTTCGGTGAGCAAATGCAGACCCTTTGAAGTCATATTGCATGGTACCCATTCCATGGGTCTCAACTCTCCATGTTTAAGGGATTCTTCTTTCAGCTAAAACATGCATGTGGAACCCAGAGTATGATCCACCGTGTGATCGGAAAACGTGTTCAAATGTGTCTCAGTTTTCGTCCCCTGCTACTCGGGTGCAACATTCCAGACGCTTTACTAACACGCTCCCCACTTGGAGAGTCAGTGCCTTTAACCTCCTGTTTGGCCCAGTTTGCAATTTCTGTGGAAAATGAACAGGAATAGGGAGAACCAATGAGAGACTAGGTGGAGGTGTCTGGACGGGCAAATTTAACTCTCATTTCCCACCAGGAAGAGGAATTAACCAAAGGCTCAGCATGCCGTGCCGGAACCAAACTAGGGCCTGAAGCAATCCTGCAGTGTTGCGGCCAGCTCACAAGAAAGCGAGTTGAAGAAAGGAGCTCAGGGGCACTGTAATTCACAAACCTGCAGAGTTATAAATGACAGCTATCTTCCAAAAATATATTGAAGTAAGGCTGCCAAGAGGAGTTGAAAGCGGGGCAGAATTGCAGGAAACCAATTTCAGGAGGTAGACTGGAATTGCATGTAAAGCATACGAAAAGAGGCAGAACGTCCACAATGATGCACTTGGCCAAAAAGGGCGTATGCGTTTTTTCCTGGATATATTCAGGAAAAAACGCATACGCCCTTTTTGGCCAACCAAGCAAGCTTGCAAAGGAAATCTGCACTACAATGAAGTCTCACTGCCCCCTGGTCAAAAGGGCCATCTGAAAAAGGTGTAAAATCCAGAAAGGCAGGACAGGCCATGGAGAACTGGGAGCCTTGTTATGCTGATGGGTGGGATGTAAATTACCAGCAGCCACTCTGGAGAAGTGTATGGTGTTTCCTGAAACATCCAAAAAACAAAGCAACAGAGCCTAGGGCACTTCCACTTATGGTCCTATAGCTTAGGGAAATTAAAATCAAAAAGACACAGCCACCCCAAAGTTTGGGACGGCTCTGTTTACAAGAACCTCGTTTACCGTACAAGTTCAATATCACAGAAAGCGAAAAATGGATACAGAAGTTGTGGTACTTACGTACAATGCAATATCAGTCAGCAATGAAATCTATGTCATCAGGCCCATAGCAGCATAATGAGTGGATTCAGGTACGATGATTCTAAGTGAAATAAGTCACACAGAAAAAGGAACATCATAAGATATCCCTAATACACGGAATGTAAACTTGGCTACACAGGAACTGAATTACAAAACAGAACAGGGTCTCAAATGTAGAAAACCAACTTATGCTTGCTTAAGGGCAAAGGTGAGTTGGGGTGCTGCATGAAACCAGAGATTGAAATTAGCACAGATACCGTTCCATAAGCCAAATATGTAATAGACAAGAGCTACTCCTTGCTCAACGAAGTGGACTCAACACCCCATATTAAACGCCTAACAATATACCTGACTAGTAAGAATCTTAAAACCTTTGAATTTATATGTCTCCGACAGAGAATCAAGCGTGTGTACAGCAACATAAACGCAGCAGTGATAGGATTGGTGAGGTTCGGTGAGCAAATGCAGACCCTTTGAAGTCATATTGCATGGTACCCATTCCATGGGTCTCAACTCTCCAGGTTTAAGGGATTCTTCCTTCAGCTAAAACATGCATGTGGAACGGAGTGTATGATCCACCGTGTGATCGGGAAACGTGTTCAAATGTGTCTCAGTTTTCGTCCCTTGGTACTCGGGTGCAACATTCCAGACGCTTTACTAACACTCTCCCCACTTGGAGAGTCAGTGCCTTTAACCTCCTGTTTGGCCCAGTTTGCAATTTCTTCGGAAGATGAACAGGAATAAGGAGAAGCAATGGGAGACTATCTGTAGGTGTCTGGACGGGCAAATTTAACTCTCATTTCCCACCAGGAAGATAAATGAACCAAAGGCTCCGCGTGCCATGCTGGAACTAGATTAGGGCCTGAGGAGATCCTGCGGTGTTGCGGCCAGCTCACAAGAAAGCGAGTTGAAGAAAGGAGCTCAGGGGCACTGTAATTCAGAAACCTGCGGAGTTATAAATGACAGCTATCATCCAAAATTATACTGAAGTAAGGCTGCGAAGAGGACTTGAATGCGGGGCAGAATTGCTGGAAACTGATTTCAGAACGTACACGGGAGTAGCTCTTAAAGCATAGGAAAAGAGACAGAACTTGGAAAATAATGCACTTGGCAAAAAAGGGCATATGTGTTTTATCCAGAGCTCTCATACCTGAGGGGAGGAGATTCCCAGCAGGCTCCAACTGCCACCTGAGGGCTCACATTGCCAAGGCAACGTGAGCATGCCAGGCAGGAGTTACCTCACAGCAGAGGTCCCACCTCACAGAAGGGTGAGAAACCCAGCCAACATCAGACTCTCACCAGAGGGTCCACATCACCAAGGGGATGGGAACCAGGCAGGAGTGTCTTCACATCAGTGGGGCCACATCATCAAAAGCTGAGGTACTCAGCACATGTGTCCTCAAACCAGAGGACCCACATCACCAAGGACCTCGGAGTGAGGCAGGCAGGAGTAGCCTCACAACACTGGGCCCATAGAATAAAAAAGTGAGGAATCCAGCAGTTGGAACCTCCCAGCAGGCGGCCCAGAGCACCGAGGCCATGGGATCCAGGCCACAGTGAACTCACAGAAGAGGGCCCATGTCATGAAACTGAGCAACCCAGCCATTGGGACCTCAGAGCAGGAGGCCCACATCCCCATGGGGATGGAATTCTGGTAGGAGTGTCCTCGCACCACTGAGAACGTATCAGAAAATTTTGGGCGACCAGCAGTTAGGGCCTGACGCCAGAGGACCCTCATCACCAAGGGAAGGAGGCTCCCAGCAGGCTCCAACTGCCACCAGAGGGCTGACGTCGCCAAGGCGATGTGTGCCAACCAGGCACGAATGACCTCACAGCAGAGGGCCCACCTCAGAGAAGTGTGACGAACCCAGTCAGGATCAGACTCGCACCAGAGGGCCCACATCACCAAATGGATTGGAACCAGGCAGGAGTGTCCTCACATGAGTAGGGCCACATCATCTAAAGGTGAGGAACCCAGAACATGTGGCTTCAAACCATAGGACACCCATCACCAAGGGGCTGGGAGTGAGGCAGGCAGGAGGAGCCTCATAACAGAGGGCCCAAAAATAAGAAAGGTGAGGAATCCAGCAGTTGGAACCTCCCAGCAGGCGGCCCAGAGCACAGAGGCTAGAGGAACCAGGCCAGAGTGAACTAACACCAGACAGCCCACATCATGAAACTGTGAGCAACCCAGACATTGGGACCTCAGAGCAGAAGGCCCACATCCCCATGGTGATGGGAACATGACAGGAGTGTCCTGGCATCACTGGGCTCACATCAGAAAACGTGGGGTGCTCAGAAGTTAGGGCCTGACGCTAGAGGGCACTCATCACCGAGAGGAGGAGGCTCCCAGCAGGCTCCAGCTGCCACCAGAGGGCCAACGTCGCCAAGGTGATGTGTGCCAGCCTGGCAGGAGTGACCTCACAGCAGAGGGCCCACCTCACAGAAGGGTGAGGAACACAGCCAGGATCAGACTCTCACCAGAGGGCCCACATCACCAAGGGGATGGGAACCAGGCAGGAATGTCCCCACACCAGTGGGACAACATCATCGAAAGGTGAGGATCCCAGCACATGTGTCCTCAAACCAGAGGAACCACATCACCAAGGGGTTCGGAATGAGGCTGGCAGGACTGGCCTCACAACACAGGGTCCATAGAATATAAAAGTTGAGGAATCCAGCAGTTGGAACCTCCCAGCAAGTGGCCCAGAGCACCGAGGCTATGGGATCCAGGCCGCAGTGAACTCACAGCAGAGGGCCCACATCATGAACCTGTGAGCAGCCCAGCTGTTGGGACCTCAGAACAGAAGGCCCACATCCCCATTGGGATGGGAACCTGGCAGGAGTGGCTTTGCACCACTTAGCACATATCAGAAAATGTTAGGAGCCCAGCAGTTAGGGCCTGACGCCAGGGGGCCCTCATAACTGAGGGGAGGAGACTCCCAGCAGGTTCCAACTGCCAACAGAGGGCCCACGTCTACAAGGTGGCATGCGCCAGGCAGGCAGTAGTGACCTCACAGCAGAGGGCCTATCTCACAGAAGGGTGAGGAACCGAGGCAGGATGAGACTCTCACCAGAGGGCCCACAACACCAAGGGGATGGGAACCAGTCAGGACTGTCCTCCCACCAGTGGGGCCACATCATCGAAAGGTGAGAAACCCAGCACATGTGGCCTCATATCAGAGGACATACATCACAAAGGGGATGGGAGTGAGGCAGGTAGGAGTAGCCTAAAAACAGAGGGCCCAAAGAATAAAAAAAGTGAGGAATCCAGCATTTGGAACCTCCCAGCAGGCGGCCGAGAGCACAGAAGCTATGGGATGCAGGCAGGAGTGAACTAACAGCAGAGAGCCCACATCATGAAACTGTGAGCAACCCAGGCATTGGGACCTCAGAGCAGAAAGCCCACATCCCCATGGGGATGGGAACCTGACAGGAGTGTCCTGGCATCACTGGGCTCACATCAGAAAACGTGGGGAGCCCAGCAGTTAGAGCCTGATGCTAGAGGGCCGTCATCACCGAGGGCAGGAGGCTCCCAGCAGGTTCCATGTGCCAACAGAGGGCCCACATCGCCAAGGTGATGTGTGCAAGTCAGGCAGGATTGACCTCACAGCAGAGGGCCTACCTCACAGAAGAGTGAGGAACCCAGCCAGGATAAGACTGTCACCAGAAGGCCCACATCACCAAGGGGATGGGAACCAGGCAGGAGTGTCCTCACACCAGTGGGGCCACATCATTGAAAGTTGCCTAACCCAGCACATGTGGCCTCAAACCAGAAGACCCACATCACGAAGGGGTTGCGAGTGAGGCAGGCAGGAGGAGCATCACAACACAGGACCCATAGAATACAAAAGTTGAGGAATCGAGCAGTTGGAACCTCCCAGCAGGCAGCCAAGACCACAGAGGCTATGGGATCCAGGCCACAGTGAACTAACACCAGAGAGCCCACATCATGAAATTGTGATCAACCCAGCCGTTGGAACCTCAGAGCAGAAGGCCCACATCCCCATGGGGATGGGAACCTAAGAGGAGTGCTTGAGCAACACTGGGCTCACTAAGAAAAGTTGGGGAGCCCAGCAGTTAGGGCCTGACGTCAGAGGGCCCTCATCACAGAGCTGAGGAGGCTCCCAGCAGGGTCCAATTGCCACCAGAGGGCTCATGTCAACAAGGCGAGGTGAGCAACCCAGGCAAGAGTTACCTGATAGTAGAGGGCCCACCTCACAGATGGGTGAGGAACCCAGCCAGGATCAGACTCTCACCAGAGGGCCCACATCACAAAGGGGATGGGACCCAGTCAGGATTATCCTCACACCAGTGGGGCCTCATCATCTTAAGGTGAGGAACCCAGCACATGTGTCCTCAAACCAGAGGACCCACATCACCAAGGGCCTTGGAGTGAGGCAGGCAGGAGTAGCCTCACAACACAGGGCACATAATATAAAAAACGTGAGGATTCCAGCATTTAGACCTTCCAGCAGGCGGCCCAGAACACCGAGGCTATGGGATCCAGGCCACAGTGAACTCACAGCAGAGGGCCCACATCACAAAACTGTGAGCAACCCAGGAGTTGAGACCTCAGCGCAGAAGGACCACATCCCCATGGGAATGGGAACCTGGCTGGAGTGTCCTCGCACCACTGGGCGCACATCAGAAAATGTGGGGAGCCCACCATTTAGGGCCTGACGCCAGAGGGCCGTCATCACCGAGAGGAGGAGGCGCCCTGCACGCTCCAACTGCCACCAGAGGGCTCACGTCTCCAAGGTGACGTGTGCCAGCCAGGCAGGAGTGACCTCACAGCAGAGGGCCTACCTCACAGAACGTTGAGGAACCCAGCCAGGATTAGACTCTCGCCAGAGGGCCCACCTCACCAAGGGGATGGGAACCAGGCAGGAGTGTCCTCACACGAGTGGGGTCACATCATCGAAAGGTGAGGAACGCAACACATGTGGCCTCAAGCCATAGGACAGTCATCACCAAGGGGCTGGCAGTGAGGCAGGCAGGAGGAGCCTCACAACAGAGGGCACATAGAATAAAAAAGTTGAGGAATCCAGCAGTTGGAACCTCCCAGCAGGCGGCTCAGAGCACCGATGATAAGGGATCCTTGCCGGAGTGAACTCACAGCAGAGGGCCCACATCATGGTACTGTGAGCAAGCCAGCCGTTTTGACCTCAGAGCAGAAGGCCCATATCGCCATGGGGATGGGAACCTGGCAAGAGTCTCCTCACTCACTTGGCGCACATCAGAAAATGTGGGGAGCCCTGCAGTTATGGCCTAAGGCAAGAGGGCCCTCATCACCGAGGGGAGGAGGATCCCAGCACACTCCAACTGCCACCAGAGGGCCCACGTCGCCAAGGTGACCTGTGCCAGACAGGCATGATTGACCTCACAGCAGAGGGCCCACCTCACAGAAGGGTGAGGAACCCAGCCAGGATCAGACTCTCACCTGAGGGCCCACATCAGCAAGGGGATGGGAACCAGTCAGGACTGTCTTCCCTCCAGTGGGGTCACATCATCGAAAGGTGCGGAACCCAGCACATGTGGCCTCAAATCAGAGGACACATATCACAAAGGGAATGGGAGTGAGGCAGGCAGGAGTAGCCTAAAAACAGAGGGCCCAAAGAATAAGAAAGGTGAGGAATCCAGCAGTTGGAACCTCCCAGCAGGCGGTCCAGAGCACAGAAGCTATGGGATGCAGGCAGGAGTGAACTAACAGCAGAGAGCCCACATCATGAAACTGTGAGCAACCCAGGCTTTGGGACCTCAGAGCAGAAGGCCCACACCCCAATGGGGATGTGAACCTGGCTGGAGTGTCCTCGCACCACTGGGCACACATCACAAAATGTGGGGAGCCCAGCAGTTAGGGCCTGATGCCAGAGGGCCCTCATCACCGAGGAGAGGAGGCTCCCAGCAGGCTCCAAGTGCCACCAGAGGGCTCATGTCCACAAGGCGAGGTGAGCAAGCCAGGCAAGAGTGACCTCACATCAGACGGCCCACCTCACAGATGGGTGAGGAACCCAGCCAGGATCAGACTCTCAACAGAGGGCCCACATCACCAAGGGGATGTGAACCAGGCAGGAGTCTCCTAAGACCATTGGTCCCACATCATCGAAAGGTGAGGAACCCAGCACATGTGGCCTCAAACCAGACGACACACATCACGAAGGGGCTGGGAGTGAGGCAGGCAGGAGGATCCTCACAACAGAGGGCCCAAAAATTTAAAAAAGTGAGGAATCCAGCAGTTGGAACCTCCCAGCAGGCGGCCAAGAGCACAGAGGCTATGGGATCCAGGCTTCTGTGAACTAACACCAGAGAGCCCACATCATGAAAATGTGAACAACCCAGCCGTTGGGACCTCAGAGCAGAAGGCCCACATCCCCATGGAGATGGGATCCTAAGAGGAGTGCCAAAGCATCACTGGGCTCACTAAGAAAAGTTGGTGAGCCCAGCAGTCAGGGCCTGATGCAAGAGGGCCCTCATCACCGGGGGGAAGAGATTCCCAGCACGCTCCAACTGCCACCACACGGCTGACTTCAACAAGGCAATGTGTGCCAGCCATGCAGGAGTGACCTATCAGCAGAGGGTCTCCCTCACAGGTGGGTGAGGAACAAAGCCAGGAACAGACTCTCACCAGGGGGTCCACATAACCACGTGGATGAGAACCAAGCAGGAGTGTCCTCACACTAGTGGGGCCACATCATCGAAAGGTGAGGAACCCAGCAAAAGTGGCCACAAACCAGAGGACCCACATCACCAAGGGGTTGAGAGTGAGGTAGGTGTCTGGACGGGCATATTTAACACTCATTTCCCACCAGGAAGAGGAATTAACCAAAGGCTCAGCGTGCCCTGCCAGAAGCAGATTAGGGCCTGAAGCAGCCTTGCGGGTTTGCGGCCAGCTCACAAGAAAGCGAGTTGAAGAAAGGAGCTCAGGGGCCCTGTAATTCACAAACCTGCAGAGTTATAAATGACAGATAACGTCCAAAAATATATTGAAGTAAGGCTGCGAAGAGGACTTGAAAGCGGGGCAGAATTGCAGGAAACCGATTTCAGGAGGTAGACTGGATTTGCATTTAAAGCATAGGAAAAGAGGCAGAACATCGACAATGATGCACTTGGCAACAAAGGGCGTATGAGTTTGTTCCTGAATATATTCAGGAACAAACACATACGCCCTTTTTGGCAAACCAAGCAAGCTTGCAATGGAAATCCGAACTACTATGAAGTGTCACTTCCCCCCGGTCTAAAGGGCCATCTGAGAAAAGTGTAAAATCCAGAAAGGCAAGACAGGCCATGGGGAAAAAGGAGCCTTGTTATGCTGATGGGCGGGATGTACATTGCCAACAGCCACTCTGGAGAAGTGTATGGTGTTTCCTGATACATCTGAAAAACAAAGCAACAGAGTCTAGGGCATTTCCACTTATGGTCCTATAGCTTAGGGAAATTAAAATCAAAAAGACACAGCCACCCCAAAATTTACAACGGCTCTGTTTACAGGAGCCTCTTCTACAGTACAAGTTAAATATCCCAGAGAACAAATAATTGATAAAGAAGTTGCGGTACTTATGTACAACAGAATACCACTCAGCAATGAAATCTGTGTCACCAGGCCTGTACCAGCATAATGAGTGGATTGAGGCATGATGATTCTAAGTGAAATAAGTCACACAGAAAAAGAAACATCATAAGGTATCACTAATGCACGGAATGTAAACTTGGCTACACATGAACTGAATTACAAAACAGAACAGGGTCTCAAGTTTAGAAAACCAACTTATGCTTGCTTAAGGGGAAAGGTGAGTTGGGGTGCTGCATAAAACCAGAGTTTGAAATTAGCACAGATACCGTTCCATAAGCCAAATATGTAATAGACAAGACCTACCCCTTGCTCAACGAAATGGACTCAACAATGAGGTATCACCTCACACCTGTTAGAATGGGCATCATCTGAAAATCTACAAACAACAAATGCTGGAAAGGGTGTGGAGAAAAGGAACCCTCTTCCACTATTGTTGGGAATATAAATTGATACAGTCACTATGGAGAACAATATGGAGTTTCTTAAGAAACTAATAATAGAATTACCATATGATACAGCAATCCCAGGACTGGACATATACCCAGACAAAACCATAAATCAAAAAGAGACATTCACCGCAATGTTCATTGCATCACTATTTACAATATCGAGGTAATGGAAGCAACCTAAATGCCCACAGACAGACGAATGCATAAAGATGTGGTACATATATAAAATGGAATATTACTAAGCCATGAAAGGAATGAAATTGGGTCATTTGTAGAGACGTCGATGGATCTAGAGACTGTCATACAGAGTGAAGTAAGTCAGAAAGAGAAAAACAAATCTTGTATATTCATGCATATATGTGGAACCTAGAAAAACTGTACAGATTAACCGTTTTGCAAGGCATAAATAGAGCAACAGATGTAGACAACAATCGTATGGACAACAAGGGGGGAAAGCTCTTGGAGGGGTGGTGGTGGGAGGAGTTGAGAGATTGGGATTGGCATGTAAACATTTATATGTATAAAATAGATAACCAATGAGAAGCTGCTGTATAAAAATATAAAATAAAATTCAAAATTAAAAAGAAATAAAATTTAAAAAATAAAACAGAAAAAACAATTATTCCCTTCACATACATGTATTTATATGAATAAATTATTTCCATGCTTATATCTGTAAATACAAAAAAGAGGAATAAAATCTACCTTGAACCAAAAACGAAAAAGAGAAAAAAAAAAACAGAACCCACCAGTTACTCAGAGGAAAACCGTATCAGGGCACTTGCTCCAGTTGTAAACAATTCTGAAGTTGGTCAGTGGTGGGGAATCGTCTCCCATTCAGCCAGCAGCCCCCACACAACAAGCGTCCTCATTGCAAAGCTGGGGCACCGTGCCGAGGCATCTGTGAGTAAACGTGAGCTGAACCCCAGGCCAGTTGCTGCTGAACTGTTCCCGCCCTTCCCAGGTAAAACACCTGAATATATACAAGGACTTGAAAGCCTAGAGGAAGGGCCATGGAGCCACACGAGTGACAGCATGCCAGCTGACTTGGTGCCTGCAGGCCAGCCAGGATGGTCCTGGCCCTGGGTGCTCTTCTGGAAGATTTCCATTTCCCTGCCTGAGATACCCGTCCTGTCCCTGCCCCCACTGCTTTTTTCCTTCCTCACCTCTGCCCAGGGAGAAATTCCAGCAGCAGGTATGGGTGACACATCCTCTTCTTTAGCAGGTGGCAGCCTGGCAACTGCTGCAGAAAGTCCAGCAGAGCCCCACTCACACTGGGCCACCCACAAAGCCGTGGCCTCTCACTCCCTCCCACCAGCCCAGCCCCGAGACTGCTGACAGGGCAGAGAAAATGGCGTCAGGCACAGCTGCAGGGGCTTTTGCTGCCTGGAGTGGTATTTATATTGATCTCAACCCAGGCACACCTGGGGAGGGCTGGCCGGCATGGTAAGGCTGCCCAGGTCAGCCAATCATCACCCCTCAGGGGCTCACAGTTGCAGAAAATGGAACTTGCTGAACCGGCCAGGTCCAAGGAACAGGTGTGGGCTCCTGAGAGTCAGGATAGACAAGGGGCTGCAGCTTTGGCTTGTTTTCTAATCATTTTATCTGGCCCATGAGTGGGAGACAACTTCAAGAAAACCCTCTCCTAATGAGAGGAACCCAGGAGTCAGGGAGAGGAGGGGTGGGTGGTGGTTGGAGACAGAGGCCTGGTGCCCTGGGTGCAGTGGAAGTCTCTGGAAGACCAGGTGGAGGGAGGCCACACAGAGTGATGCCCAGGGTCACAGACCTGTCGGAGCTGCTGTTTGTTAGTTCAAGTCCTGCTCTGAGGTGCTCTGTGTCAGCTCTGAGCGACAGGTGAGCTGGGGGTGCTCTTCAATGAGGGCTATGTGCACGGTTCCTGTGTGCCCAGCCCTGCCACGGTACCTGCAAGGGTAGCTCTGTATCCTGGGAGGGGCCTGACCATGAGAGCCCCGTGGGCTGGGTTGGGGGTGGGGTACCTGCCCAGGAGAGCTCCATATCCTGGGATTGGCCTGACCACGAGAGCCCCATGGGCTGCTGGGGACCTGGTAAAGGATGTCAGGACAGTCAGTGAAGCCACCGAGGATATACCTCCAGTTGCTCCTGATCCCTACACCCTGCTGGTCATTCTACCAACCACCAGGACATGGTATTCTGTATTAGTCTTCAATGATGCCTTCTTTTGTATTCCATTAGTCCCAGAGTCACAAGAAATTTTGGTTTGTGAGTGGCAGGACTCAACATACAACTAAAACAATACTTCCGGGCCGTCTTGCCCCAAGGGTTCAAAAATTCCCACACCATCTTTGGGGAAAGCTTAGCTAACGACCGAAAAGTTCTACCTCTGGAAAAGGAAACCCTCCTTCAATATGCAGATGACATTCTGATCGCCAGCCCTACTAAGGAGGCCTCTGAACTACCAAGCCAATAAAGGATAGAAGTTGTCCAAGAAAAAGCTCAAATATCACAGACTGCAGTGACCTGCCTGGGCTTCATTCTCACACAAGGTCAGAGAAGCCCATCCCAGGAAAGGGAAGAAACCATTTGCAGCCTTACCCCTTTCTAAAACTAGAAGACAGCTTAGGGGTTCCTGGGGAGGCCAGGGTTTGCTGCTTCTGGATCCCTAACTACAGTCTACTAGCTGGGCCTCTATATGAAACACTGAAAGGAAAAGATGATGATCCTTTTGAACAGAATCCAGAAGTGGCCTTTCAAGAATGGAAAGAGCAGTCAATTCAGACCCTTGCCCTGGAACTCCCTAATTGAGCTAAACCCTTTGACCTTTCCATTCCCGGTGAAAGGTGAATCGCCATTGGAGAATTAGTGCAAAAACTGGGACCACTTGAAATGGAACAACGCAAGAATGCCATCCAGGTAGGATAAACTACAGTCACCAAGGGGCTTGGCCCACTGCCACATCTGGCCAAGATACTGGCGGTATCTAAAAACCTGGAAATCAGCAGCCCAAAAGGCCACCTCCCTCCTAAGGGAAAAGGACCCCACGTGGTGATCCTAATCACCAACCATGCCCTGAAGTTGCAGGGTTCGCTCCGTGGGCACACCGACCTCGAGTGAGGAGGCCCTCCAACTCCAACATCCAGAGAGATAACCGGGGGCAACAGGGCACCATGACGACTCGTGTGAACATCACTTGACCTGGAGTTTCTCTCATAAAACAACAATAGTGTGTCCCGAAGGAGTAGACTACTGCTTGCAGGACTTCCTGCACCCGGAGGGGAGCTAATAATCTTGGCGGGGGAACCGTATATCACACCGTCACCATAGAAAAGCCTACAGACACCGTGATGATGGTGGCCAATAAGACCAGCTGGACTCCTGTTTACTTCAAAAGGCTGTTGACTCAGTGGCCATCATGGTCCTTGATCACCACTGACCCTGGACTGTCTGGGAGTTGAGCGGGCAGGGCTCTGACACCTGGTGCTGTTTTTACGTTAATTCAGGGGCCTAATTGAAGAAAGAGCAGACTACTGGTCAGAGCATCTAGGCTGGCAGAAACGGTCAGCCTAAGGTGGCCGAACAAATGTGGGGCGGGGTGAAACCGGCCCCCACAGCGTCTCTGCACATCTCTTTCCTGGACCCTTAAAGGTCATTAGAATCTATAACACTTCCAATGCTGGTGCTCAGGCGGACGAGCAGGGAGGCAGGGGTCCTGGGGCCAATCAACGTCACCTGGAGGCTGCTGGGGAGAAGTTCTGACCCTCGTCCCCTGGTATGAGGGCTCCCAACTCAGCACTCAGCAGTTACAGAAGAAGGGTCTGCACCCTCAGCACTCCAAGAATGAGGAACGGGACAAAAGGCAGAGGAGGGGTTTGTCCCCAGCAAAGCCCATTAAAAATCCCTGGGAGATAAAAATAGAATGTGGGCAATAAAGTCAAGTCTGACCTTTTTTATCCTTTGTGCTTTGTCTAATTTCACGTGCTCCTAGGGTCCCGCATGCAGAGGTTCCACACCCGGCACTTCAGACCAGATTTCCTGGTGCAGAATGGCTGGGTCGACACCTCAGCTCCTGGGGCCCAGTGCAGACTCCGAGATATAGAGCCTGAGCTGCAGCCAACCCGGCCCTTGAGAGCTCCGCCCCCTCCCTCCCACTGACTCTGACAGGATCTCTACACAGCAGCCCAGCCCACAGCCCACGGGGTAGTGCATGCTCTCACCTCTCCATTCTCTGATGAAAATATAAAGTTTCCTTTGCTTGGGAACCAAACTCAGTCTCGATCTGTTGGCCCCAATGACACTGGGCAGGGGGACCCTTGTTGGGGTCCACTCTGGAGGATCAGTAACAGAAATTGAGACTATTGTAACTTCAGTGAACAGATGTGTGAGCCAAACTGTAGTTAACATAGAACAGTTTATAAGGCTCGGGTAAAATAAGATGTTTCTAACACTTCCATTTGATATTTCCATCACTTTATTATAAGCAAGTTCAGTGAAAAGGTTTGTCTTATTTGTCAGGTCAATATTAGAGAAATGAAGTGATTTCTTTCCAAGGATGTACATCTAATAATCTTGGTTAAAGCTTCAATCTTGTTTTAAATGCTTTTCCATTGAAAATGATACCTCTCTTTCAGCTCCCCCATTTCTGAGAAGTATAAAATCTTATAATTTATTATTACCAAAGGGGAAAGGTGGGAGGAGGGATAAATTAACAGTTTGGAATTAACACATACACACTGCTATGTATAAAATAGATCATCAACAAGGAACTACTGTATAGCACAGGGAACTACACTCAATATTGTGCAATAACCTATAAGGGGAAATAATCGGAAAAAGAATAGATATTTTTATTGACATCATCTATCAATGACAGTTAAAGTGTAACCTAAGGGAAGCCGGTGGTGAGTGCTTCTGACCCTGAAGACTTCAGTCATCTAAAGTTTGGACTCTGCCTACTTCCCAAGGCCCTTAATGAACATATGTGTAGCCGTAGCTTAAAAAACTCCCCAGTTTGGGTTTCGGGGAGACACTGATTTTGAAAAAGCCCTGGTGTTCTCCTTACATGAATGGGACTCTTCCTACTGCTAAAACATGTCTGTCACATCCAGAGGATGGTATACCGTCTGATCGGGAAGAGTTTGGAAAAGGCATCTCATCTCCTCATCTCCTGGTGCTCGGGTTCACCCCTCCAGCGTCTTTACTAACAGTCTCCCCACTTGGAGATGTCAACACTGTCAACATCCTGTTGCGTACAGTTTGGAATTTGTCCAGAGGATGAAGCGGAAGGATGAGGAACAATGAGAGACAAGTCCTAGGTGTTCAGACAGGCACATGTCACTCTAATTTCCAATCAGGAAGATGAATTGACCAAAGGCTAGGGTTGCCCATGGAAACAGTATAGGGCTTGAGGAAATCCCACTGCTTTGTGGCCAGTTCCCATAAACACAAGTTGAACAATGGAACTCAGGGGCAGTAAAATTCACGAAACTGCAGAGTTGAAAATATCTATCACTGAAAAATGTCTTGAGGAAAGTCAGAGAAAAGGATTGGCAAGCAAGGGAGAATGGCAGGAAAGGGATTTGAGGAGGTAGAAAGGACTCGCCATTAAGCACAAGAAAAGGGACTGAACATTGCCGACATTGCAGTTGGCCAAAAAGGCTGTATGTGTTTTTTTCTGTATATATTCAAGAAAAGGGCATACACTTTTTTAGCCAACCAAACAGGTGGGCACTGGAAATCAATACTACAAAAGATATCACTTCGCATCAGTCAGAAGAGCCATCCTCATAAAGTGTAAACGCCAGAAATGCAGGACAGGGCAAGGAGAAGAGGGAGCCCTGTGAGGCTTATAGTGGAAATGTATATTGCCAACGGCCATTCTGGAGAAGTGTATTGTGTTTACTAAAGCATCTAAAAAATGAGCTACAGAGCATAGGGCACTTGCACTCATGGGCGTATATCTTGGGAAAAACAAAAATCGAGAGGACACAGGCACCCCAATGTTTACTGCCTCTCTGTTTAAAAGATCCTCGACTAGGATATAACTTAAATGTCTCTGGAGGGAAAAAATGGATAGAGATGTGGTACTTATGTAGAGTGGAATATTACTCAGCCTGGAAATCAATGAAATATGGCCAGTTGTAACAACTCCGGAGGAGTTACGTATGATCATTCTAAGTGACATAATTCAAAAAGAAAAAGACACATATCATAAGATATCACTTAAAGGTGGAATCCAAAATGGCTACACATGAAATAAATTACAAAACAAAAACATAGTCAAATATGTAGAAAACACGTGTAAGGCTGCTAAACGGGAAAGGTGGGGAGGGGTGAGGCATCATCCAGGAGGTTGAAATTAGCAAAGATACCATTCCAAATACCAAACTGATAATCAACAAGGCCTACACGGTAGCTAAAAGAACTGCACTCAGCACACTCAAGTCACCGGAAAAGAATATCTATGACTGGTAAGAATCTGAAAAAGAAATTATTGATGTCTCTCTGTACGTGAATCAAGTGGATGTACAGCAGCAAGAAACAGAGCTTTGAAAATCAGCTGTAAACAACATAGTAATAAATTGAAAAAAATAAACGACAGAGAGACAGAGAAAACCTCTTACAACTTTTCCTCAGGGACGGTGATGCAACATGGATTGAACACATCTAGACCCACAGCAGGATGAGACATAAGGCTGGAAACTGTTCGCGCTAAGAGAAATGTGAGGTTGGGTGAGGAAATGCACACCCTTTATAGTAATACTACCTGGTACCCATTCAATGGGTCCCAAATCTGCAGGTTCAAGGAATCTTCCTACAGCTAAAACATGCATGGAAAACCCAGAGGACTGTACACCATGTGATCGGGAGATGTGTCTAAAATGCACCTCATTTATCCTCTCCTGGTGCTCCTGTTCATCATTCCAGCCACGTTACTTAGAATCTCCCCACTTAGAGAATCAGCACATTTAAACTTCTGTTTCACACATTTTGCAAATTGTGAGGAGGATGAACGGGAAGAGGGGGAACCAATGAGAGAATAGTTGTAGGGGTTTGGACGGGCACATGTCACTCTAATTTCCCATTAAGAATAAGAATTAAAAAAAGGCTCAGCCCGCCTCGCCGGAGCCAAAATAGGGCCTGAAGCAATCCTGCGGTTTTGAGGCCAGCTCACAAAAGAGCAACTTAAAAAATGGAGCTCAGGGTCACTGCAATTCACAAACCTGCAGAGTTATAAATGAAAACTAACGTCCAAAAATATGTTGAGGTAAGGCAAAGAAGAGGATCTGAATGCAAGACAGAATTGCAAGAAACAGATTTCAAGAGATAGATTGGACTCGCCTTTAAAGCACATGAAAAGCGGCAGAATTTCGACAATGATGCAGTTGGCCCAAAAGGGAGTATGCGTTTTTTCCTGAATATATCCAGGAAAAAACGCATACGCACTTTATGGGCAACCAAGCAAGCAAGCAATGCAAATGTGCACAACAAAGAAGTCTCATTTCCCACCGGTCAAAAGGGCCATCCGAAAAAATTGTAAAAACCAGAAATGCAGGACAGGCCATGGAGAACAGGGAGCCTTTATACGCTGATGGACAGTGTGTGAACTGCCGAGAGCCACTCTGGAGAAGTGTATGGTGGTTCCTAAATCATCTAAAAAACAGAGCGACAGAGCATAGGGCACTTCCAATCACGGGAGTATATCTAGGGAAGTCTAAAAATCAACAAGACACAAGCACACCACAGTTTAGGGCTACTCTGTTTACAAGAACCTCAACTTCAGTACACCTTAAATATCCCAGGAAAGAGAACAATGGATAAAGAAAATGTGGTACTTATGTACAATGGAATATCTCTTCACCATGAAATCAATGTAATAAGGCTAGTAGAAGGATAAAGAGTGGATTGAGGTCCGATAATACTACTTGAAATAAGTCAAACAGAAAAAGAAACATATCATAAGATATCACTTATAGAGGGAGGATAAATATGGCTGCACAAAAAATGAATTACAAAACAGAACAGTGTCTCACATTTAGAAAACACACTTATGTCAGCTTAAGGGGAAAGGAGAGGTGGGGTGATGCATAAAACCAGAGTTTGAAATTAGCACAGATACCGTTCAATAAACCAAATAGGTATCAGACAAGATCTACACCTTGCTCAATGAACTGGCCTCAACACACCCTATAAACCGCAGAGAAATATATCTGAGTAATAAGAATCTTAAAACCCATGTATTGATATATCTCCATAAGGGAATCAAGTGTGCACAGAGCGGCACAAACACAGCAGTGAAAATGAGCTAAACCCCATTATAGAAATAAATTTTAAAACCAAAACGCAGAAACAATGAAAGAGAGAAAAATTCTTACAAAATTCACTCAGGGGCTGTGATGCAACCTGGAATGACCACATATAAACCCACAGCTGGATAAGACATAAGGCTGGACACTTGGGGCTGAAAGGATTGGAGAGCTTTGGTGAGCAACTGCCGAAAGTTTAATGCAATACTTCATGCTACTTATTCCAAGGGTCCCAACACTCCAAGTTGAAGGGAATCTTCCTACAGCTAAACCATGCATGGGAAATCCAGCAGATGGTATACCATATGATCGGGAAAGGTTTCTAAAATGCACCTCATTTTCCTCTCCTGGGGCTCCGGATCAACATTCCAGCCACTTTACTAACAACATCTCCACATGGAGAGTCAATGCCTTTAAGTTCCGGTATCGCACAGTCTGCAGTTAGTGCGGAGGATGAATGGGAATAGGGGGAACCAGTGAGAAAATAGCTGTAGCGGTTTCAATGGGCACATGTCACTCTAATTTCAATTCAGGAAGAAGAATTAACCAAAGGCAGAGCAAGGCGCCCCAGAAGAAGAATAGGGCCTGAAGAAATCCTGTGGATATGAGGCAAGATCACAAAAATAAGAGCTGAAAAATGGAGCTAAGGGCCACTGCAATTCAAAAACCTGCAGAGTTATAAAGGCCAACTATTTTCCAAAAGTATATTGAAGTAAGGCTATGAAGAGGCACTGAGAGCAAGGCAGAACTGCAGGAAACCGATTTCAGGAGGTAGACTGGAATTGCACTGAAAACATATGAAAAGACTCAGAACTTCGACAATGATGCACTTGGCCAAAAAGGGCGTATGCGTTCTTTCCTGAATATATTCAGGAAGAAACGCATACGCCCTTTCTGGCCAACCAAGCAAGCTCGCAAAGGAAATCTGCACTACAATGAAGTCTCACTGCCCCCCGGTCAAAGGGACTTCTGAAAAAAGAGTAAAATCCAGAAAGGCAGGACAGGCCATGGAGAACTGGGAGCCTTGTTATGCTGATGGGCGAGATGTAAATTGCCAACAGCCACTCTGGAGAAGTGTATGGTGTTTCCTGAAACATTCAAAAAATTAAGCAACAGAGCCTAGGGCACTTCCACTTATGGTCCTATAGCTTAGGGAAATTAAAATCAAAAAGACACAGCCACCCCAAAGGTTGGGATGGCTCTGTTTACAAGAACCTCATTTACGGTACACGTTCAATATCGCAAAAAGCGAAAAATGGATAAAGAAGTTGTGGTACTTACGTACAATGCAATATCACTCAGCAATGAAATCTATGTCATCAGGCCCGTAGCAGCATAATGAGTGGATTCAGGTACGATGATTCTAAGTGAAATAAGTCACACAGAAAGAGAAACATCATAAGATATCACTACTACACGGAATGTAAACTTGGCTACACAGGAACTGAATTACAAAACAGAACAGGGTCTCAAATGTAGAAAACCAACTTATGCTTGCTTAAGGGGAAAGGTGAGTTGGGGTGCTGCATAAAACCAGAAATTGAAATTAGCAGATACCGTTCCATAAGACAAATATGTAATAGAAAAGAGCTACTCCTTGCTCAACGAAGTGGACTCAACATCCCATATTAAAAGCCTAAGAATATACCTGACTAGTAAGAATCTTAAAACCTATGGATTTATATGTCTCCGAAAGAGAATCAAGCATGTGTACAGCGGCATAAATGCTGCAGTGATAGGATTGGTGAGGTTCGGTGAGCAAATGCAGACCCTTTGAAGTCATATTGCATGGTACCCATTCCATGGTCTCAACTCTCCAGGTTTAAGGGATTCTTCATTCAGCTAAAACATGCATGTGGAACCCAGAGTATGATCCACGGTGTGATCGGGAAACGTGTTGAAATGTGTCTCAGTTTTCGTCCCCTGGTACTCGGGTACAACATTCCAGACGCTTTACTAACACTCTCCCCACTTGGAGAGTCAGTGCCTTTAACCTCCTGTTTGGCCCAGTTTGCAGTTTCTGTGGAAGATGAACAGGAAGATGGAGAACCAAGGAGAGACTAGCTGGAGGTGTCTGGAAGGGCAAATTTAACTCTCATTTCCCACCAGGAAGAGGAATTAACCAAAGGCTCAGCGTGCCATGCCGGAACCACACTAGGGACTGAAGCAATCCTGCGGTGTTGCGGCCAGCTCACAAAAAAGCGAGTTGAAGAAAGGAGCTCAGGGACACTGTAAATCACAACCCTACAGAGTTATAAATGACACTTATCGTCCAAAAATATATTGAAGTAAGGCTGCCAAGAGGACTTGAAAGCGGGGCAGAATTGCAGGAAACCGATTTCAGGAGGTAGACTGGAATTGCATGTAAAGCATAGGAAAAGAGGCAGAACGTCCACAATGATGCACTTGGCCAAAAAGGGTGTATGCGTTCTTTCCTGAATATATTCAGGAAAAAACGCATACGCCCTTTTTGGCCAACCAAGCAAGCTTGCAAAGGTAATCTGCACTACAATGAAGTCTCACTGCCCCCACGGTCAAAAGGGCCATCTGAAAAAAGTGTAAAATCCAGAAAGGCAGGACAGGCCATGGAGAACTGGGAGCCTTGTTATGCTGATGGGCGGGATGTAAATTGCCAGCAGCCACTCTGGAGAAGTGTATGGTGTTTCCTGAAACATCCAAAAAACAAAGCAACAGAGCCTAGGGTACTTCCACTTATGGTCCTATAGCTTAGGGAAATTAAAATCAAAAAGACACAGCCACCCCAAGTTTGGGACGGCTCTGTTTACAAGAACCTCGTTTACGGTACAAGTTCAATATCACAGAAAGCGAAAAATGGATAAAGAAGTTGTGGTACTTACGTACAATGCAATATCACTCAGCAATGAAATCTATGTCATCAGGCCTGTAGCAGCATAATGACTGGATTCAGGTACGATGATTCTAAGTGAAATAAGTCACACAGAAAAAGAAACATCATAAGATATCACTAATACATGGAATGTAAACTTGGCTACACAGGAACTGAATTACAAAGCAAAACAGGGTCTCAAATGTAGAAAGCCAACTTATGCTTGCTTAAGGGGAAAGGTGAGTTGGGGTGCTGCATAAAACCAGAGATTGAAATTAGCACAGATACCGTTCCATAAGCCAAATATGTAATAGACAAGAACTACTCCTTACTCAACGAAGTGGACTCAACACCCCATATTAAACGCCTAAGAATATACCTGACTAGTAAGAATCTTAAAACCTATGGATTTATATGTCTCCGAAAGAGAATCAAGCGTGTGTACAGCGGCATAAACGCAGCAGTGATAGGATTGTTGAGGTTCGGTGAGCAAATGCAGACCCTTTGAAGTCATATTGCATGGTACCCATTACATCGGTCTCAACTCTCTAGGTCTAAGGGATTCTTCCTTCAGCTAAAACATCCATGTGGAACCAAGAGTATGATCCACCATGTGATCGGGAAATGTGTTCAAATGTGTCTCAGTTTTAGTCCCCTGGTACTCGGGTGCAACACTCCAGATGCTTTACTAACACTCTCCCCACTTGGAGAGTCAGTGCCTTTAACCTCCTGTTTGGCCCAGTTTGCAATTTCTGTGGAAGATGAACAGGAATAGTGAGAACCAATGAGAGACTAGCTCGAGGTGTCTGGACGGGCAAATTTAACTCTCATTTCCCACCAGGAAGAGGAATTAACCAAAGGTTCAGCATGCCGTGCCAGAACCAAACTAGGGCCTGAAGCAATCCTGCAGTGTTGCGGCCAGCTCACAAGAAAGCGAGTTGAAGAAAGGAGCTCAGGGGCACTGTAATTCACAAACCTGCAGAGTTATAAATGACAGCTATCTTCCAAAAATATATTGAAGTAAGGCTGCCAAGAGGAGTTGAAAGCGGGGCAGAATTGCAGGAAACCGATTTCAGGAGGTAGACTGGAATTGCATGTAAAGCATAGGAAAAGAGGCAGAACGTCCACAATGATGCACTTGGCCAAAAAGGGCGTATGCGTTTTTTCCTGAATATATTCAGGAAAAAACGCATACGCCCTTTTTGGCCACCCAAGCAAGCTTGCAAAGGAAATCTGCACTACAATGAAGTCTCACTGCCCCCCGGTCAAAAGGGCCATCTGAAAAAAGTGTATAATCCAGAAAGGCAGGACAGGCCATGGAGAACTGGGAGCCTTGTTATGCTGATGGGCGTGATGTAAATTGCCAACAGCCACTCTGAAGAAGTGTATGGTGTTTCCTGAAACATCCAAAAAACAAAGCAACAGAGCCTAGGGCACTTCCACTTATGGTCCTATAGCTTAGGGAAATTAAAATCAAAAAGACACAGCCACCCTAAAGTTTGGGACGGCTCTGTTTGCAAGAACCTCGTTTACGGTACAAGTTCAATATCACAGAAAGAGAAAAATGGATAAAGAAGTTGTGGTACTTACGTACAATGCAATATCAGTCAGCAATGAAATCTATGTCATCAGGCCCGTAGCAGCATAATAAATGGATTCAGGTACGATGATTCTAAGTGAAATAAGTCACACAGAAAAAGAAACATCATAAGATATCACTAATACATGGAATGTAAACTTGGCTACACAAGAACTGTATTACAAAACAGAACAGAGTGTCAAATGTAGAAAACCAACTTAGGCTTGCTTAAGGGGAAGGGTGAGTTGGGGTGCTGCATAAAACCAGAGATTGAAATTAGCACAGATACCGTTCCATAAGCCAAATATGTAATAGACAAGAGCTACTCCTTGCTCAACGAAGTGGACTCAACACCCCATATTAAACGCCTAAGAATATACCTGACTAGTAAGAATCTTAAAACCTTTGAATTTATGTCTCCGAAAGAGAATCAAGCGTGTGTACAGCGGCATAAACGCAGCAGTGATAGAATTGGTGAGGTTCGGTGAGCAAATGCAGACCCTTTGAAGTCATATTGCATGGTACCCATTCCATGGGTCTCAACTCTCCAAGTTTAAGGGATTCTTCCTTCAGCTAAAACATGCATGTGGAACACAGAGTATGATCCACCGTGTGATCAGGAAACGTCTTCAAATGTGTCTCAGTTTTCGTCCCCTGGTACTCGGGTGCAACACTCCAGACGCTTTACTAACACTCCCTCCACTTGGAGAGTCAGTGCCTTTAACCTCCTGTATGGCCCAGTTTGCAATTTCTGCGGAAAATGTTCAGGAATAGGGAGAACCAATGATAAGCTAGCTGGAGGTGTCTGGACGGGCAAATTTAACTCTCATTTCCCACCAGGAAGAGGAATTAACCAAAGGCTCAGCGTGCCGTGCCGGATCCACACTAGGACCAGAAGCAATCCTTTGGTGTTGCAGCCAGCTCACAAGAAAGCGAGTTGAAGAAAGGAGCTCAGGGGCACTGTAATTCACAAACCTGCAGAGTTATAAATGACAGCTATCTTCCAAAAATATATTGAAGTAAGGCATCCAAGAGGAGTTGAAAGCGGAGCAGAATTGCAGGAAACCGATTTCAGGAGGCAGACAGGAATTGCATGTAAAGCATAGGAAAAGAGGCAGAACGTCCACAATGATGCACTTGGCCAAAAAGGGCGTATGCGTTTTTTCCTGAATATATTCAGGAAAAAACGCATACGCCCTTTTTGGCCAACCAAGCAAGCTTGCAAAGGAAATCTGCACTACAATGAAGTCTCACAGCCCCCCGGTAAAAAGGGCCATCTGAAAAAAGTGTAAAATCCAGAAAGGCAGGACAGGCCATGGAGAACTGGGAGCCTTGTTATGCTGGTGGGCGTGATGTAAATTGCCAACAGCCACTCTGGAGAAGTGTATGGTGTTTCCTGAAACATCTAAAAAACAAAGCAACAGAGCCTAGGACACTTCCACTTATGGTCCTATAGCTTAGGGAAATTAAAATCAAAAAGACACGGTCACCCCAAAGTTTGGGACAGCTCTGTTTACAAGAACCTCGTTTACGGTACAAGTTCAATATCACAGAAAGCGAAAAATGGATAAAGAATTTGTGGTACTTACGTACAATGCAATATCACTCAGCAATGAAATCTATGTCATCAGGCCCGTAGCAGCATAATGAGTGGATGCAGGTTTGATGAGTCTAAGTGAAATAAGTCACACAGAAAAAGAAACATCATAAGATATCACTACTACACGGAATGTAAACTTGGCTACACAGGAACTGAATTACAAAACAGAACAGGGTCTCAAATGTAGAAAACCAACTTATGCTTGCTTAAGGGGAAAGGTGAGTTGGGGTGCTGCATGAAACCAGAGATTGAAATTAGCACAGATACCGTTCCATAAGCCAAATATGCAATAGACAAGAGCTACTCCTTGCTGAACGAAGTGGACTCAACACCCCATATTAAACGCCTAAGAATATACCTGACTAGAAATAATCTTAAAACCTACGGATTTATATGTCTCCGAAAGACAATCAAGCGTGTGTACAGCGGCATAAACGCAGCAGTGATAGGATTGGTGAGGTTCGGTGAGCAAATGCAGACCCTTTGAAGTCATATTGCATGGTACCTATTCCATGGGTCTCAACTCTCCAGGTTTAAGGGATTCTTCCTTCAGCTAAAACATGCATGTGGAACCCAGAGTATGATCCACCGTGTGATCGGGAAACGTGTTCAAATGTGTCTCGTTTTCGTCCCTGGTACTCGGGTGCAACATTCCAGATGCTTTACTAACACTCTCCCCACTTGGAGAGTCAGTGCCTTTAACCTCCTGTTTGGCCCAGTTTGTAATTTCTGTGGAAAATGAACAGGAATAGGGAGAACGAAAGAGAGACTAGCTGGAGGTGTCTGGACGGGCAAATTTAACTCTCATTTCCCACCAGGAAGAGGAATTAACCAAAGGCTCAGCGTGCCGTGCCGGAACTACACTAGGGCTTGAAGCAATCCTGCGGTGTTGGGGCCAGCTCACAAGAAAGCGAGTTGAAGAAACGAGCTCAGGGGCACTGTAATTCACAAACCTGCAGAGTTATAAATGACAGCTATCGTCCAAAAATATATTGAAGTAAGGCTGCCAAGAGGACTTGAAAGCGGGGCAGAATTGCAGGAAATCGATTTCAGGAGGTACACTGGAATTGCATGTAAAGCATAGGAAAAGAGGCAGAACGTCCACAATGATGCACTTGGCCAAAAAGGGCGTATGCATTTTTTCCTGAATATATTCAGGAAAAAACGCATACGCCCTTTTTGGCCAACCAAGCAAGCTTGCAAAGGAAATCTGCACTACAATGAAGTCTCACTGCCCCCCGGTCAAAAGGGCCATCTGAAAAAAGTGTAAAATCCAGAAAGGCAGGACAGGCCATGGAGAACTGGGAGCCTTGTTATGCTGGTGGTCGTGATGTAAATTGCCAACAGCCACTATGGAGAAGTGTATGGTGTTTCCTGAAACATCTAAAAAACAAAGCAACAGAGCCTAGGGCACTTCCACTTATGGTCCCATAGCTTAGGGAAATTAAAATCAAAAAGACACGGTCACCCCAAAGTTTGGGATGGCTCTGTTTACAAGAACCTCGTTTACGGTACAAGTTCAATATCACAGAAAGCAAAAAATGGATAAAGAAGTTGTGGTACTTACGTACAATGCAATATCACTCAGCAATGAAATCTATGTCATCAGGCCCGTAGCAGCATAATGAGTGGATGCAGGTATGATGAGTCTAAGTGAAATAAGTCACACAGAAAAAGAAACATCATAAGATATCACTACTACACGGAATGTAAACTTGGCTACACAGGAACTGAATTACAAAACAGAACAGGGTGTCAAATGTAGAAAACCAACTTATGCTTGCTTAAGGGGAAAGGTGAGTTGGGGTGCTGCATGAAACCAGAGATTGAAATTAGCACAGATACTGTTCTATAAGCCAAATATGCAAGAGACTAGAGCTACTCCTTGCTGAACGAAGTGGACTCAACACCCCATATTAAACGCCTAAGAATATACCTGACTAGAAATAATCTTAAAACCTACGGATTTATATGTCTCCGAAAGAGAATCAAGCGTGTGTACAGTGGCATAAACGCAGCAGTGATAGGATTGGTGAGGTTAGGTGAGCAAATGCAGACCCTTTGAAGTCATATTGCATGGTACCCATTCCATGGGTCTCAACTCTCCAGGTTTAAGGGATTTTTCCTTCAGCTAAAACATGCATGTGGAACCCAGAGTATGATCCACCGTGTGATCGGAAAACGTGTTCAAATGTGTCTCGTTTTCGTCCCTGGTACTCGGGTGCAACATTCCAGATGCTTTACTAACACTCTCCCCACTTGGAGAGTCAGTGCCTTTAACCTCCTGTTTGGCCCAGTTTGTAATTTCTGTGGAAGATGAACAGGAAGATGGAGAACCAAGGAGAGACTAGCTGGAGGTGTCTGGAAGGGCAAATTTAACTCTCATTTCCCACCAGGAAGAGGAATTAACCAAAGGCTCAGCGTGCCATGCCGGAACCACACTAGGGTCTGAAGCAATCCTGCGGTGTTGCGGCCAGCTCACAAAAAAGCGAGTTGAAGAAAGGAGCTCAGGGACACTGTAATTCACAACCCTACAGAGTTAAAAATGACACTTATCGTCCAAAAATATATTGAAGTAAGGCTGCCAAGAGGACTTGAAAGCGGGGCAGAATTGCAGGAAACCGATTTCAGGAGGTAGACTGGAATTGCATGTAAAGCATAGGAAAAGAGGCAGAACGTCCACAATGATGCACTTGGCCAAAAAGGGTGTATGCGTTCTTTCCTGAATATATTCAGGAAAAAACGCATACGCCCTTTTTGGCCAACCAAGCAAGCTTGCAAAGGTAATCTGCACTACAATGAAGTCTCACTGCCCCCACGGTCAAAAGGGCCATCTGAAAAAAGTGTAAAATCCAGAAAGGCAGGACAGGCCATGGAGAACTGGGAGCCTTGTTATGCTGATGGGCGGGATGTAAATTGCCAGCAGCCACTCTGGAGAAGTGTATGGTGTTTCCTGAAACATCCAAAAAACAAAGCAACAGAGCCTAGGGTACTTCCACTTATGGTCCTATAGCTTAGGGAAATTAAAATCAAAAAGACACAGCCACCCCAAGTTTGGGACGGCTCTGTTTACAAGAACCTCGTTTACGGTACAAGTTCAATATCACAGAAAGCGAAAAATGGATAAAGAAGTTGTGGTACTTACGTACAATGCAATATCACTCAGCAATGAAATCTATGTCATCAGGCCTGTAGCAGCATAATGACTGGATTCAGGTACGATGATTCTAAGTGAAATAAGTCACACAGAAAAAGAAACATCATAAGATATCACTAATACATGGAATGTAAACTTGGCTACACAGGAACTGAATTACAAAGCAAAACAGGGTCTCAAATGTAGAAAGCCAACTTATGCTTGCTTAAGGGGAAAGGTGAGTTGGGGTGCTGCATAAAACCAGAGATTGAAATTAGCACAGATACCGTTCCATAAGCCAAATATGTAATAGACAAGAACTACTCCTTACTCAACGAAGTGGACTCAACACCCCATATTAAACGCCTAAGAATATACCTGACTAGTAAGAATCTTAAAACCTATGGATTTATATGTCTCCGAAAGAGAATCAAGCGTGTGTACAGCGGCATAAACGCAGCAGTGATAGGATTGTTGAGGTTCGGTGAGCAAATGCAGACCCTTTGAAGTCATATTGCATGGTACCCATTACATCGGTCTCAACTCTCTAGGTCTAAGGGATTCTTCCTTCAGCTAAAACATCCATGTGGAACCAAGAGTATGATCCACCATGTGATCGGGAAATGTGTTCAAATGTGTCTCAGTTTTAGTCCCCTGGTACTCGGGTGCAACACTCCAGATGCTTTACTAACACTCTCCCCACTTGGAGAGTCAGTGCCTTTAACCTCCTGTTTGGCCCAGTTTGCAATTTCTGTGGAAGATGAACAGGAATAGTGAGAACCAATGAGAGACTAGCTCGAGGTGTCTGGACGGGCAAATTTAACTCTCATTTCCCACCAGGAAGAGGAATTAACCAAAGGTTCAGCATGCCGTGCCAGAACCAAACTAGGGCCTGAAGCAATCCTGCAGTGTTGCGGCCAGCTCACAAGAAAGCGAGTTGAAGAAAGGAGCTCAGGGGCACTGTAATTCACAAACCTGCAGAGTTATAAATGACAGCTATCTTCCAAAAATATATTGAAGTAAGGCTGCCAAGAGGAGTTGAAAGCGGGGCAGAATTGCAGGAAACCGATTTCAGGAGGTAGACTGGAATTGCATGTAAAGCATAGGAAAAGAGGCAGAACGTCCACAATGATGCACTTGGCCAAAAAGGGCGTATGCGTTTTTTCCTGAATATATTCAGGAAAAAACGCATACGCCCTTTTTGGCCACCCAAGCAAGCTTGCAAAGGAAATCTGCACTACAATGAAGTCTCACTGCCCCCCGGTCAAAAGGGCCATCTGAAAAAAGTGTATAATCCAGAAAGGCAGGACAGGCCATGGAGAACTGGGAGCCTTGTTATGCTGATGGGCGTGATGTAAATTGCCAACAGCCACTCTGAAGAAGTGTATGGTGTTTCCTGAAACATCCAAAAAACAAAGCAACAGAGCCTAGGGCACTTCCACTTATGGTCCTATAGCTTAGGGAAATTAAAATCAAAAAGACACAGCCACCCTAAAGTTTGGGACGGCTCTGTTTGCAAGAACCTCGTTTACGGTACAAGTTCAATATCACAGAAAGAGAAAAATGGATAAAGAAGTTGTGGTACTTACGTACAATGCAATATCAGTCAGCAATGAAATCTATGTCATCAGGCCCGTAGCAGCATAATAAATGGATTCAGGTACGATGATTCTAAGTGAAATAAGTCACACAGAAAAAGAAACATCATAAGATATCACTAATACATGGAATGTAAACTTGGCTACACAAGAACTGTATTACAAAACAGAACAGAGTGTCAAATGTAGAAAACCAACTTAGGCTTGCTTAAGGGGAAGGGTGAGTTGGGGTGCTGCATAAAACCAGAGATTGAAATTAGCACAGATACCGTTCCATAAGCCAAATATGTAATAGACAAGAGCTACTCCTTGCTCAACGAAGTGGACTCAACACCCCATATTAAACGCCTAAGAATATACCTGACTAGTAAGAATCTTAAAACCTTTGAATTTATGTCTCCGAAAGAGAATCAAGCGTGTGTACAGCGGCATAAACGCAGCAGTGATAGAATTGGTGAGGTTCGGTGAGCAAATGCAGACCCTTTGAAGTCATATTGCATGGTACCCATTCCATGGGTCTCAACTCTCCAAGTTTAAGGGATTCTTCCTTCAGCTAAAACATGCATGTGGAACACAGAGTATGATCCACCGTGTGATCAGGAAACGTCTTCAAATGTGTCTCAGTTTTCGTCCCCTGGTACTCGGGTGCAACACTCCAGACGCTTTACTAACACTCCCTCCACTTGGAGAGTCAGTGCCTTTAACCTCCTGTATGGCCCAGTTTGCAATTTCTGCGGAAAATGTTCAGGAATAGGGAGAACCAATGATAAGCTAGCTGGAGGTGTCTGGACGGGCAAATTTAACTCTCATTTCCCACCAGGAAGAGGAATTAACCAAAGGCTCAGCGTGCCGTGCCGGATCCACACTAGGACCAGAAGCAATCCTTTGGTGTTGCAGCCAGCTCACAAGAAAGCGAGTTGAAGAAAGGAGCTCAGGGGCACTGTAATTCACAAACCTGCAGAGTTATAAATGACAGCTATCTTCCAAAAATATATTGAAGTAAGGCATCCAAGAGGAGTTGAAAGCGGAGCAGAATTGCAGGAAACCGATTTCAGGAGGCAGACAGGAATTGCATGTAAAGCATAGGAAAAGAGGCAGAACGTCCACAATGATGCACTTGGCCAAAAAGGGCGTATGCGTTTTTTCCTGAATATATTCAGGAAAAAACGCATACGCCCTTTTTGGCCAACCAAGCAAGCTTGCAAAGGAAATCTGCACTACAATGAAGTCTCACAGCCCCCCGGTCAAAAGGGCCATCTGAAAAAAGTGTAAAATCCAGAAAGGCAGGACAGGCCATGGAGAACTGGGAGCCTTGTTATGCTGGTGGGCGTGATGTAAATTGCCAACAGCCACTCTGGAGAAGTGTATGGTGTTTCCTGAAACATCTAAAAAACAAAGCAACAGAGCCTAGGACACTTCCACTTATGGTCCTATAGCTTAGGGAAATTAAAATCAAAAAGACACGGTCACCCCAAAGTTTGGGACAGCTCTGTTTACAAGAACCTCGTTTACGGTACAAGTTCAATATCACAGAAAGCGAAAAATGGATAAAGAATTTGTGGTACTTACGTACAATGCAATATCACTCAGCAATGAAATCTATGTCATCAGGCCCGTAGCAGCATAATGAGTGGATGCAGGTTTGATGAGTCTAAGTGAAATAAGTCACACAGAAAAAGAAACATCATAAGATATCACTACTACACGGAATGTAAACTTGGCTACACAGGAACTGAATTACAAAACAGAACAGGGTCTCAAATGTAGAAAACCAACTTATGCTTGCTTAAGGGGAAAGGTGAGTTGGGGTGCTGCATGAAACCAGAGATTGAAATTAGCACAGATACCGTTCCATAAGCCAAATATGCAATAGACAAGAGCTACTCCTTGCTGAACGAAGTGGACTCAACACCCCATATTAAACGCCTAAGAATATACCTGACTAGAAATAATCTTAAAACCTACGGATTTATATGTCTCCGAAAGACAATCAAGCGTGTGTACAGCGGCATAAACGCAGCAGTGATAGGATTGGTGAGGTTCGGTGAGCAAATGCAGACCCTTTGAAGTCATATTGCATGGTACCTATTCCATGGGTCTCAACTCTCCAGGTTTAAGGGATTCTTCCTTCAGCTAAAACATGCATGTGGAACCCAGAGTATGATCCACCGTGTGATCGGGAAACGTGTTCAAATGTGTCTCGTTTTCGTCCCTGGTACTCGGGTGCAACATTCCAGATGCTTTACTAACACTCTCCCCACTTGGAGAGTCAGTGCCTTTAACCTCCTGTTTGGCCCAGTTTGTAATTTCTGTGGAAAATGAACAGGAATAGGGAGAACGAAAGAGAGACTAGCTGGAGGTGTCTGGACGGGCAAATTTAACTCTCATTTCCCACCAGGAAGAGGAATTAACCAAAGGCTCAGCGTGCCGTGCCGGAACTACACTAGGGCTTGAAGCAATCCTGCGGTGTTGGGGCCAGCTCACAAGAAAGCGAGTTGAAGAAACGAGCTCAGGGGCACTGTAATTCACAAACCTGCAGAGTTATAAATGACAGCTATCGTCCAAAAATATATTGAAGTAAGGCTGCCAAGAGGACTTGAAAGCGGGGCAGAATTGCAGGAAATCGATTTCAGGAGGTACACTGGAATTGCATGTAAAGCATAGGAAAAGAGGCAGAACGTCCACAATGATGCACTTGGCCAAAAAGGGCGTATGCATTTTTTCCTGAATATATTCAGGAAAAAACGCATACGCCCTTTTTGGCCAACCAAGCAAGCTTGCAAAGGAAATCTGCACTACAATGAAGTCTCACTGCCCCCCGGTCAAAAGGGCCATCTGAAAAAAGTGTAAAATCCAGAAAGGCAGGACAGGCCATGGAGAACTGGGAGCCTTGTTATGCTGGTGGTCGTGATGTAAATTGCCAACAGCCACTATGGAGAAGTGTATGGTGTTTCCTGAAACATCTAAAAAACAAAGCAACAGAGCCTAGGGCACTTCCACTTATGGTCCCATAGCTTAGGGAAATTAAAATCAAAAAGACACGGTCACCCCAAAGTTTGGGATGGCTCTGTTTACAAGAACCTCGTTTACGGTACAAGTTCAATATCACAGAAAGCAAAAAATGGATAAAGAAGTTGTGGTACTTACGTACAATGCAATATCACTCAGCAATGAAATCTATGTCATCAGGCCCGTAGCAGCATAATGAGTGGATGCAGGTATGATGAGTCTAAGTGAAATAAGTCACACAGAAAAAGAAACATCATAAGATATCACTACTACACGGAATGTAAACTTGGCTACACAGGAACTGAATTACAAAACAGAACAGGGTGTCAAATGTAGAAAACCAACTTATGCTTGCTTAAGGGGAAAGGTGAGTTGGGGTGCTGCATGAAACCAGAGATTGAAATTAGCACAGATACTGTTCTATAAGCCAAATATGCAAGAGACTAGAGCTACTCCTTGCTGAACGAAGTGGACTCAACACCCCATATTAAACGCCTAAGAATATACCTGACTAGAAATAATCTTAAAACCTACGGATTTATATGTCTCCGAAAGAGAATCAAGCGTGTGTACAGTGGCATAAACGCAGCAGTGATAGGATTGGTGAGGTTAGGTGAGCAAATGCAGACCCTTTGAAGTCATATTGCATGGTACCCATTCCATGGGTCTCAACTCTCCAGGTTTAAGGGATTTTTCCTTCAGCTAAAACATGCATGTGGAACCCAGAGTATGATCCACCGTGTGATCGGAAAACGTGTTCAAATGTGTCTCGTTTTCGTCCCTGGTACTCGGGTGCAACATTCCAGATGCTTTACTAACACTCTCCCCACTTGGAGAGTCAGTGCCTTTAACCTCCTGTTTGGCCCAGTTTGTAATTTCTGTGGAAGATGAACAGGAAGATGGAGAACCAAGGAGAGACTAGCTGGAGGTGTCTGGAAGGGCAAATTTAACTCTCATTTCCCACCAGGAAGAGGAATTAACCAAAGGCTCAGCGTGCCATGCCGGAACCACACTAGGGTCTGAAGCAATCCTGCGGTGTTGCGGCCAGCTCACAAAAAAGCGAGTTGAAGAAAGGAGCTCAGGGACACTGTAATTCACAACCCTACAGAGTTAAAAATGACACTTATCGTCCAAAAATATATTGAAGTAAGGCTGCCAAGAGGACTTGAAAGCGGGGCAGAATTGCAGGAAACCGATTTCAGGAGGTAGACTGGAATTGCATGTAAAGCATAGGAAAAGAGGCAGAACGTCCACAATGATGCACTTGGCCAAAAAGGGCGTATGCTTTCTTTCCTGAATATATTCACGAAAAAACGCATACGCCCTTTTTGGCCAACCAAGCAAGCTTGCAAAGGAAATCTGCACTACAATGAAGTCTCACTGCCCCCCGGTCAAAAGGGCCATCTGAAAAAAGTGTAAAATCCAGAAAGGCAGGACAGGCCATGGAGAACTGGGAGCCTTGTTATGCTGATGGGCGGGATGTAAATTGCCAGCAGCCACTCTGGAGAAGTGTATGGTGTTTCCTGAAACATCCAAAAAACAAAGCAACAGAGCCTAGGGCACTTCCACTTATGGTCCTATAGCTTAGGGAAATTAAAATCAAAAAGACACAGCCACCCCAAGTTTGGGACGGCTCTGTTTACAAGAACCTCGTTTACGGTACAAGTTCAATATCACAGAAAGCGAAAAATGGATAAAGAAGTTGTGGTACTTACGTACAATGCAATATCACTCAGCAATGAAATCTATGTCATCAGGCCTGTAGCAGCATAATGACTGGATTCAGGTACGATGATTCTAAGTGAAATAAGTCACACAGAAAAAGAAACATCATAAGGTATCACTAATACATGGAATGTAAACTTGGCTACACAGGAAGTGAATTACAAAGCAAAACAGGGTCTCAAATGTAGAAAACCAACTTATGCTTGCTTAAGGGGAAAGGTGAGTTGGGGTGCTGCATAAAACCAGAGATTGAAATTAGCACAGATACCGTTCCATAAGCCAAATATGTAATAGACAAGAGCTACTCCTTACTCAACGAAGTGGACTCAACACCCCATATTAAACGCCTAAGAATATACCTGACTAGTAAGAATCTTAAAACCTATGGATTTATATGTCTCCGAAAGAGAATCAAGCGTGTGTACAGCGGCATAAACGCAGCAGTGATAGGATTGGTGAGGTTCGGTGAGCAAATGCAGACCCTTTGAAGTCATATTGCATGGTACCCATTACATCGGTCTCAACTCTCTAGGTCTAAGGGATTCTTCCTTCAGCTAAAACATCCATGTGGAACCAAGAGTATGATCCACCATGTGATCGGGAAATGTGTTCAAATGTGTCTCAGTTTTAGTCCCCTGGTACTAGGGTGCAACACTCCAGACGCTTTACTAACACTCTCCCCACTTGGAGAGTCAGTGCCTTTAACCTCCTGTTTGGCCCAGTTTGCAATTTCTGTGGAAGATGAACAGGAATAGTGAGAACCAATGAGAGACTAGCTCGAGGTGTCTGGACGGGCAAATTTAACTCTCATTTCCCACCAGGAAGAGGAATTAACCAAAGGTTCAGCATGCCGTGCCAGAACCAAACTAGGGCCTGAAGCAATCCTGCAGTGTTGCGGCCAGCTCACAAGAAAGCGAGTTGAAGAAAGGAGCTCAGGGGCACTGTAATTCACAAACATGCAGAGTTATAAATGACAGGTATCTTCCAAAAATATATTGAAGTAAGGCTGCCAAGAGGAGTTGAAAGCGTGGCAGAATTGCAGGAAACCGATTTCAGGAGGTAGACTGGAATTGTATGTAAAGCATAGGAAAAGAGGCAGAACGGCCACAATGATGCACTTGGCCAAAAAGGGCGTATGCGTTTTTTCCTGAATATATTCAGGAAAAAACGCATACGCCCTTTTTGGCCAACCAAGCAAGCTTGCAAAGGAAATCTGCACTACAATGAAGTCTCACTGCCCCCCGGTCAAAAGGGCCATCTGAAAAAAGTGTAAAATCCAGAAAGGCAGGACAGGCCATGGAGAACTGGGAGCCTTGTTATGCTGATGGGCGTGATGTAAATTGCCAACAGCCACTCTGGAGAAGTGTATGGTGTTTCCTGAAACATCCAAAAAACAAAGCAACAGAGCCTAGGGCACTTCCACTTATGGTCCTATAGCTTAGGGAAATTAAAATCAAAAAGACACAGCCACCCTAAAGTTTGGGACGGCTCTGTTTGCAAGAACCTCGTTTATGGTACAAGTTCAATATCACAGAAAGCGAAAAATGGATAAAGAAGTTGTGGTACTTACGTACAATGCAATATCAGTCAGCAATGAAATCTATGTCATCAGGCCCGTAGCAGCATAATGAATGGATTCAGGTACGATGATTCTAAGTGAAATAAGTCACACAGAAAAAGAAACATCATAAGATATCACTAATACATGGAATGTAAACTTGGCTACACAAGAACTGAATTACAAAACAGAACAGAGTGTCAAATGTGGAAAACCAACTTAGGCTTGCTTAAGGGGAAGGGTGAGTTGGGGTGCTGCATAAAACCAGAGATTGAAATTAGCACAGATACCGTTCCATAAGCCAAATATGTAATAGACAAGAGCTACTCCTTGCTCAACGAAGTGGACTCAACACCCCATATTAAACGCCTAAGAATATACCTGACTAGTAAGAATCTTAAAACCTTTGAATTTATGTCTCCGAAAGAGAATCAAGCGTGTGTACAGCGGCATAAACGCAGCAGTGATAGGATTGGTGAGGTTCGGTGAGCAAATGCAGACCCTTTGAAGTCATATTGCATGGTACCCATTCCATGGGTCTCAACTCTCCAGGTTTAAGGGATTCTTCCTTCAGCTAAAACATGCATGTGGAACACAGAGTATGATCCACCGTGTGATCGGGAAACGTGTTCAAATGTGTCTCAGTTTTCGTCCCCTGGTACTCGGGTGCAACACTCCAGACGCTTTACTAACACTCTCCCCACTTGGAGAGTCAGTGCCTTTAACCTCCTGTATGGCCCAGTTTGCAATTTCTGCGGAAAATGTTCAGGAATAGGGAGAACCAATGAGAAACTAGCTGGAGGTGTCTGGACGGGCAAATTTAACTCTCATTTCCCACCAGGAAGAGGAATTAACCAAAGGCTCAGCGTGCCGGGCCGGATCCACACTAGGACCAGAAGCAATCCTTTGGTGTTGCAGCCAGCTTACAAGAAAGCGAGTTGAAGAAAGGAGCTCAGGGGCACTGTAATTCACAAACCTGCAGAGTTATAAATGACAGCTATCTTCCAAAAATATATTGAAGTAAGGCAGCCAAGAGGAGTTGAAAGCGGAGCAGAATTGCAGGAAACCGATTTCAGGAGGAAGACAGGAATTGCATGTAAAGCATAGGAAAAGAGGCAGAACGTCCACAACGATGCACTTGGCCAAAAAGGGCGTATGCGTTTTTTCCTGAATATATTCAGGAAAAAACGCATACGCACTTTTTGGCCAACCAAGCAAGCTTGCAAAGGAAATCTGCACTACAATGAAGTCTCACTGCCGCCCAGTCAAAAGGGCCATCTGAAAAATGTGTAAAATCCAGAAAGGCAGGGCAGGCCATGGAGAACTGGGAGCCTTGTTATGCTGATGGGCGGGATGTAAATTGCCAACAGCCACTCTGGAGAAGTGTATGGTGTTTCCTGAAACATCTAAAAAACAAAGCAACAGAGCCTAGGGCACTTCCACTTATGGTCCTATAGCTTAGGGAAATTAAAATCAAAAAGACACAGCCACCCCAAAGTTTGGGACGGCTCTGTTTACAAGAACCTCGTTTATGGTACAAGTTCAATATCACAGAAAGCGAAAAATGGATAAAGAAGTTGTGGTACTTACGTACAATGCAATATCACTCAGCAATGAAATCTATGCCATCAGGCACGTAGAAGCATAATGAGTGGATTCAGGTACGATGATTCTAAGTGAAATAAGTCACACAGAAAAAGAAACATCATAAGATATCACCAATACACGGAATGTAAACTTGGCTACACAGGAACTGAATTACAAAACAGAACAGGGTGTCAAATGTAGAAAACCAACTTATGCTTGCTTAAGGGGAAAGGTGAGTTGGGGTGCTGCATGAAACCAGAGATTGAAATTAGCACAGATACCGTTCCATAAGCCAAATATGCAATAGACAAGAGCTACTCCTTGCTGAACGAAGTGGACTCAACACCCCATATTAAACGCCTAAGAATATACCTGACTAGTAAGAATATTAAAACCTATGGATTTATATGTCTCCGAAAGAGAATCAAGCGTGTGTACAGCGGCATAAACGCAGCAGTGATAGGATTGGTGAGGTTCGGTGAGCAAATGCAGACCCTTTGAAGTCATATTGCATGGTACCCATTCCATGGGTCTCAACTCTCCAGGTTTAAGGGATTCTTCCTTCAGCTAAAACATGCATGTGGAACACAGAGTATGATCCACCGTGTGATCGGGAAACGTGTTCAAATGTGTCTCAGTTTTCTTCCCCTGGTACTTGGGTGCAACACTCCAGACGCTTTACTAACACTCTCCCCACTTGGAGAGTCAGTGCCTTTAACCTCCTGTATGGCCCAGTTTGCAATTACTGCGGAAAATGTTCAGGAATAGGGAGAACCAATGAGAAACTACCTGGAGGTGTCTGGACGGGCAAATTTAACTCTCATTTCCCACCAGGAAGAGGAATTAACCAAAGGCTCTGCGTGCCGTGCCGGATCCACACTAGGACCAGAAGCAATCCTTTGGTGTTGCAGCCAGCTCACAAGAAAGCGAGTTGAAGAAAGGAGCTCAGGGGCACTGTAATTCACAAACCTGCAGAGTTATAAATGACAGCTATCGTCCAAAAATATATTGAAGTAAGGCTGCCAAGAGGACTTGAAAGCGGGGCAGAATTGCAGGAAATCGATTTCAGGAGGTACACTGGAATTGCATGTAAAGCATAGGAAAAGAGGCAGAACGTCCACAATGATGCACTTGGCCAAAAAGGGCGTATGCATTTTTTCCTGAATATATTCAGGAAAAAACGCATACGCCCTTTTTGGCCAACCAAGCAAGCTTGCAAAGGAAATCTGCACTACTATGAAGTCTCACTGCCCCCCGGTCAAAAGGGCCATCTGAAAAAAGTGTAAAATCCAGAAAGGCAGGACAGGCCATGGAGAACTGGGAGCCTTGTTATGCTGGTGGTCGTGATGTAAATTGCCAACAGCCACTCTGGAGAAGTGTATGGTGTTTCCTGAAACATCTAAAAAACAAAGCAACAGAGCCTAGGGCACTTCCACTTATGGTCCTATAGCTTAGGGAAATTAAAATCAAAAAGACACAGCCACCCCAAAGTTTGGGCCGGCTCTGTTTACAAGAACCTCGTTTATGTTACAAGTTCAATATCACAGAAAGCAAAAAATGGATAAAGAAGTTGTGGTACTTACGTACAATGCAATATCACTCAGCAATGAAATCTATGTCATCAGGCCCGTAGCAGCATAATGAGTGGATGCAGGTATGATGAGTCTAAGTGAAATAAGTCACACAGAAAAAGAAACATCATAAGATATCACTACTACACGGAATGTAAACTTGGCAACACAGGAACTGAATTACAAAACAGAACAGGGTGTCAAATGTAGAAAACCAACTTATGCTTGCTTAAGGGGAAAGGTGAGTTGGGGTGCTGCATGAAACCAGAGATTGAAATTAGCACAGATACTGTTCCATAAGCCAAATATGCAATAGACTAGAGCTACTCCTTGCTGAACGAAGTGGACTCAACACCCCATATTAAACGCCTAAGAATATAACTGACTAGAAATAATCTTAAAACCTACGGATTTATATATCTCCGAAAGAGAATCAAGCGTGTGTACAGCGGCATAAACGCAGCAGTGATAGGATGGGTGAGGTTAGGTGAGCAAATGCAGACCCTTTGAAATCATATTGCATGGTACCCATTCCATGGGTCTCAACTCTCCAGGTTTAAGGGATTCTTCCTTCAGCTAAAACATGCATGTGGAACACAGAGTATGATCCACCGTGTGATCAGGAAACGTGTTCAAATGTGTCTCAGTTTTCGTCCCCTGGTACTCGGGTGCAACATTCAAGACGCTTTACTAGCACTCTCCCCACTTGGAGAGTCAGTGTCTTTAAACTCCTGTTTGGCCCAGTTTGCAATTTCTACGGAAAATGTACAAGAATAGGGAGAACCAATGAGAAACTAGCTGGAGGTGTCTGGACGGGCAAATTTAACTCTCAATTCCCACCAGAAAGAGGAATTAACAAAAGGCTCAGCATGCCTTGCCGGAACCACACTAGGGCCTGAAGCAATCCTGCGGTGTTGCGGCCAGCTCACAAGAAAGCGAGTTGAAGAAAGGAGCTCAGGGGCACTGTAATTCACAAACCTGCAGAGTTATAAATGACAGCTATCGTCCAAAAATATATTGAAGTAAGGCTGCCAAGAGGACTTGAAAGCGGGGCAGGATTGCAGGAAACCGATTTCAGGAGGTAGACAGAAATTGCATGTAAAGCATAGGAAAAGAGGCAGAACGTCCACAATGATGCACTTGGCCAAAAAGGGCGTATGCGTTTTTTCCTGAATATATTCAGGAAAAAACGCATACGCCCTTTTTGGCCAACCAAGCAAGCTTGCAAAGGAAATCTGCACTACAATGAAGTCTCACTGCCCCCCGGTCAAAAGGGCCATCTGAAAAAAGTGTAAAATCCAGAAAGGCAGGACAGGCCATGGAGAACTGGGAGCCTTGTTATGCTGATGGGCGGGATGTAAATTGCCAACAGCCACTCTGGAGAAGTGTATGGTGTTTCCTGAAACATCTAAAAAACAAAGCAACAGAGCCTAGGGCACTTCCACTTATGGTCCTATAGCTTAGGGAAATTAAAATCAAAAAGACACAGCCTCCCCAAACTTTGGGACGGCTCTGTTTACAAGAACCTCATTTACCGTACAAGTTCAATATCACAGAAAGCGAAAAATGGATACAGAAGTTGTGGTACTTACATACAATGCAATATCACTCAGCAATGAAATCTATGTCATCAGGCCCGTAGCAGCATAATGAGTGGATTCAGGTATGATGATTCTAAGTGAAATAAGTCACACAGAAAAAGAAACACCATAAGATATCACTACTGCACGGAAGGTAAACTTGGCTACACAAGAACTGAATTACAAAACAGAACAGTGTCTCAAATGTAGAAAACCAACTTATGCTTGCTTGAGGGGAAAGGTGAGTTGGGGTGCTGCATGAAACCAGAGATTGAAATTAGCACAGATACCGTTCCATAAGCCAAATATGTAGTAGACAAGAGCTACTCCTTGCTCAACGAAGTGGACTCAACACCCCATATTAAACGCCAAAGAATATACCTGACTAGTAAGAATATTAAAACCTACGGATTTATATGTCTCCGAAAGAGAATCAAGCGTGTGTACAGCAGCATAAACGCAGCAGTGATAGGATTGGTGAGGTTCGGTGAGCAAATGCAGACCCTTTGAAGTCATATTGCATGGTACCCATTCCATGGGTCTCAACTCTCCAAGTTTAAGGGATTCTTCCTTCAGCTAAAACATGCATGTGGAACACAGAGTATGATCCACCATGTGATCAGGAAACGTGTTCAAATGTGTCTCAGTTTTCGTCCCCTGGTACTCGGGTGCAACACTCCAGACGCTTTACTAACACTCTCTCCACTTGGAGAGTCAGTGCCTTTAACCTCCTGTATGGCCCAGTTTGCAATTTCTGCGGAAAATGTACAGGAATAGGGAGAACCAATGATAAACTAGCTGGAGGTGTCTGGACGGGCAAATTTAACTCTCATTTCCCACCAGGAAGAGGAATTAACCAAAGGCTCAGCGTGCCGTGCTGGATCCACACTAGGGCCTGAAGCAATCCTGCGGTGTTGCGGCCAGCTCACAAAAAAGCGAGTTGAAGAAAGGAGCTCAGGGGCACTGTAATTCACAAACCTGCAGAGTTATAAATGACAGCTATCGTCGAAAAATATATTGAAGTAAGGCTGCCAAGAGGACTTGAAAGTGGTGCAGAATTGCACGAAACCGATTTCAGGAGGTAGACTGGAATTGCATGTAAAGCATAGGAAAAGAGGCAGAACGTCCACAATGATGCACTTGGGCAAAAAGGGCGTATGCGTTTTTTCCTGAATATATTCAGGAAAAAACGCATACGCCCTTTTTGGCCAACCAAGCAAGCTTGCAAAGGAAATCTGCACTACAATGAAGTCTCACTGCTGCCCAGTTAAAAGGGCCATCTGAAAAATGTGTAAAATCCAGAAAGGCAGGACAGGCCATGGAGAACTGGGAGCCTTGTTATGCTGATGGGCGGGATGTAAACTGCCAACAGCCACTCTGGGGAAGTGTATGCTGTTTCCTGAAACATCTAAAAAACAAAGCAACAGAGCCTAGGGCACTTCCACTTATGGTCCTATAGCTTAGGGAAATTAAAATCAAAAAGACACAGCCACCCCAAAGTTTGGGAAGGCTCTGTTTACAAGAACCTCGTTTATGGTACAAGTTCAATATCACAGAAAGCTAAAAATGGATAAAGAAGTTGTGGTACTTAGGTACAATGCAATATCACTCAGCAATGAAATCTATGTCATCAGGCCCGTAGCAGCATAATGAGTGGATTCAGGTACGATGATTCTAAGTGAAATAAGTCACACAGAAAAAGAAACATCATAAGATATCACCAATACACGGAATGTAAACTTGGCTACACAGGAACTGAATTACAAAACAGAACAGGGTCTCAAATGTAGAAAACCAACTTATGCTTGCTTAAGGGGAAAGGTGAGTTGGGGTGCTGCATAAAACCAGAGATTGAAATTAGCACAGATACCGTTCCTTAAGCCAAATATGCAATAGACAAGAGCTACTCCTTGCTGAACGAAGTGGACTCAACACCCCATATTAAACGCCTAAGAATATACCTGACTAGAAATAATCTTAAAACCTACGGATTTATATGTCTCCGAAAGAGAATCAAGCGTGTGTACAGTGGCATAAACGCAGCAGTGATAGGATTGGTGAGGTTCGGTGAGCAAATGCAGACCCTTTAAAGTCATATTGCATGGTACCCATTCCATGGGTCTCAACTCTCCAGGTTTAAGGGATTCTTCCTTCAGCTAAAACATGCATGTGGAACGCAGAGTATGATCCACCGTGTGATTCGGAAACGTGTTCAAATGTGTCTCGTTTTCGTCCCCTGGTACTCGGGTGCAACATTCCAGACGCTTTACTAACACTCTCCCCACTTGGAGAGTCAGTGCCTTTAACCTCCTGTTTGGCCCAGTTTGCAATTTCTGTGGAAAATGAACAGGAATAGGGAGAACGAAAGAGAGACTAGCTGGAGGTGTCTGGACGGGCAAATTTAACTCTCATTTCCGACCAGAAAGAGGAATTAACCAAAGGCTCAGCGTGCCGTGCCGGAAATACACTAGGGCCTTATGCAATCCGGTGGTGTTGCGGCCAGCTCACAAGAAAGCGAGTTGAAGAAAGGAGCTCAGGGGCACTGTAATTCACAAACCTGCAGAGTTATAAATGACAGCTATCGTCCAAAAATATATTGAAGTAAGGCTGCCAAGAGGACTTGAAAGCGGGGCAGAATTGCAGGAAATCGATTTCAGGAGGTACACTGGAATTGCATGTAAAGCATAGAAAAGAGGCAGAACGTCCACAATGATGCACTTGGCCAAAAAGGGCGTATGCGTTTTTTCCTGAATATATTCAGGAAAAAACGCATACGCCCTTTTTGGCCAACCAAGCAAGCTTGCAAAGGATATCTGCACTACAATGAAGTCTCACAGCCCCCCGGTCAAAAGGGCCATCTGAAAAAAGTGTAAAATCTAGAAAGGCAGGACAGGCCATGGAGAACTGGGAGCCTTGTTATGCTGATGGGCGGATGTAAATTGCCAACAGCCACTCTGGAGAAGTGTATGGTGTTTCCTGAAACATCTAAAAAACTAAGCAACAGAGCCTAGGGCACTTCCACTTATGGTCCTATAGCTTAGGGAAATTAAAATCAAAAAGACACGGTCACCCCAAAGTTTGGGACGGCTCTGTTTACAAGAACCTCGTTTACGGTACAAGTTCAATATCACAGAAAGCGAAAAATGGATAAAGAAGTTGTGGTACTTACGTACAATGCAATGTCACTCAGCAATGAAATCTATGTCATCAGGCCCGTAGCAGCATAATGAGTGGATGCAGGTATGATGAGTCTAAGTGAAATAAGTCACACAGAAAAAGAAACATCATAAGATATCACTACTACACGGAATGTAAACTTGGCTACGCAGGAACTGAATTACAAAACAGAACAGGGTGTCAAATGTAGAAAACGAACTTATGCTTGCTTAAGGGGAAAGGTGAGTTGGGGTGCTGCATGAAACCAGAGATTGAAATTAGCACAGATACTGTTCTATAAGCCAAATATGCAATAGACTAGAGCTACTCCTTGCTCAACGAAGTGGACTCAACACCCCATATTAAACGCCTAAGAATATACCTGACTAGAAATAATCTTAAAACCTACGGATTTATATGTCTCCGAAAGACAATCAAGCGTGTGTACAGCGGCATAAACGCAGCAGTGATAGGATTGGTGAGGTTAGGTGAGCAAATGCAGACCCTCTGAAGTCATATTGCATGGTACCCATTCCATGGGTCTCAACTCTCCAGGTTTAAGGGATTTTTCCTTCAGCTAAAACATGCATGTGGAACCCAGAGTATGATCCACCGTGTGATCGGGAAACGTGTTCAAATGTGTCTCGTTTTCGTCCCTGGTACTCGGGTGCAACATTCCAGATGCTTTACTAACACTCTCCCCACTTGGAGAGTCAGTGCCTTTAACCTCCTGTTTGGCCCAGTTTGTAATTTCTGTGGAAGATGAACAGGAAGATGGAGAACCAAGGAGAGACTAGCTGGAGGTGTCTGGAAGGGTAAATTTAACTCTCATTTCCCACCAGGAAGAGGAATTAACCAAAGGCTCAGCGTGCCATGCCGGAACCACAACAGGGACTGAAGCAATCCTGCGGTGTTGCGGCCAGCTCACAAAAAAGCGAGTTGAAGAAAGGAGCTCAGGGACACTGTAATTCACAACCCTTCAGAGTTATAAATGACACTTATCGTCCAAAAATATATTGAAGTAAGGCTGCCAAGAGGACTTGAAAGCGGGGCAGAATTGCAGGAAACCGATTTCAGGAGGTACACTGGAATTGCATGTAAAGCATAGGAAAAGAGGCAGAACGTCCACAATGATGCACTTGGTTGGCCAAAATGGGCGTATGCGTTTTTTCCTGAATATATTCAGGAAAGAACGCATACGCCCTTTTTGGCCAACCAAGCAAGCTTGCAAAGGAAATCTGCACTACAATGAAGTCTCACTGCCCCCCGGTCAAAAGGGCCATCTGAAAAAAGTGTAAAATCCAGAAAGGCAGGACAGGCCATGGAGAACTGGGAGCCTTGTTATGCTGATGGGCGGGATGTAAATTGCCAGCAGCCACTCTGGAGAAGTGTATGGTGTTTCCTGAAACATCCAAAAAACAAAGCAACAGAGCCTAGGGCACTTCCACTTATGGTCCTATAGCTTAGGGAAATTAAAATCAAAAAGACACAGCCACCCCAAGTTTGGGACGGCTCTGTTTACAAGAACCTCGTTTACGGTACAAGTTCAATATCACAGAAAGCGAAAAATGGATAGAGAAGTTGTGGTACTTACGTACAATGCAATATCACTCAGCAATGAAATCTATGTCATCAGGCCCGTCGCAGCATAATGAGTGGATTCAGGTACGATGATTCTAAGTGAAATAAGTCACACAGAGAAAGAAACATCATAAGATATCACTACTACACGGAATGTAAACTTGGCTACACAGGAACTGAATTACAAAACAGAACAGGGTGTCAAATGTAGAAAACCAACTTATGCTTGCTTAAGGGGAAAGGTGAGTTGGGGTGCTGCATGAAACCAGAGATTGAAATTAGCACAGATACCGTTCCATAAGCCAAATATGCAATAGACAAGAGCTACTCCTTGCTGAACGAAGTGGACTCAACACCCCATATTAAACGCCTAAGAATATACCTGACTAGTAAGAATATTAAAACCTACGGATTTATATGTCTCCGAAAGAGAATCAAGCGTGTGTACAGCGGCATAAACGCAGCAGTGATAGGATTGGTGAGGTTCGGTGAGCAAATGCAGACCCTTTGAAGTCATATTGCATGGTACCCATTCCATGGGTCTCAACTCTCCAGGTTTAAGGGATTCTTCCTTCAGCTAAAACATGCATGTGGAACACAGAGTATGATCCACCGTGTGATCGGGAAACGTGTTCAAATGTGTCTCAGTTTTCTTCCCCTGGTACTTGGGTGCAACACTCCAGACGCTTTACTAACACTCTCCCCACTTGGAGAGTCAGTGCCTTTAACCTCCTGTATGGCCCAGTTTGCAATTTCTGCGGAAAATGTTCAGGAATAGGGAGAACCAATGAGAAACTACCTGGAGGTGTCTGGACGGGCAAATTTAACTCTCATTTCCCACCAGGAAGAGGAATTAACCAAAGGCTCTGCGTGCCGTGCCGGATCCACACTAGGACCAGAAGCAATCCTTTGGTGTTGCAGCCAGCTCACAAGAAAGCGAGTTGAAGAAAGGAGCTCAGGGGCACTGTAATTCACAAACCTGCAGAGTTATAAATGACAGCTATCGTCCAAAAATATTTTGAAGTAAGGCTGCCAAGAGGATTTGAAAGCGGGGCAGAATTGCAGGAAACCGATTTCAGGAGGTAGACAGGAATTGCATGTAAAGCATAGGAAAAGAGGCAGAACGTCCACAATGATGCACTTGGCCAAAAAGGGCGTATGCGTTTTTTCCTGAATATATTCAGGAAAAAACGCATACGCCCTTTTTGGCCAACCAAGAAAGCTTGCAAAGGAAATCTGCACTACAATGAAGTCTCACTGCCCCCCGGTCAAAAGGGCCATCTGAAATATGTGTAAAATCCAGAAAGGCAGGACAGGCCATGGAGAACTGGGAGCCTTGTTATGCTGGTGGGCTTGATGTAAATTGCCAACAGCCACTCTGGAGAAGTGTATGGTGTTTCCTGAAACATCTAAAAAACAAAGCAACAGAGCCTAGGGCACTTCCACTTATGGTCCTATAGTTTAGGGAAATTAAAATCAAAAAGACACAGCCACCCCAAAGTCTGGGAAGGCTCTGTTTACAAGAACCTCGTTTACCGTACAAGTTCAATATCACAGAAAGCGAAAAATGGATACAGAAGTTGTGGTACTTACATACAATGCAATATCACTCAGCAATGAAATCTATGTCATCAGGCCCGTAGCAGCATAATGAGTGGATTCAGGTATGATGATTCTAAGTGAAATAAGTCACACAGAAAAAGAAACACCATAAGATATCACTACTGCACGGAAGGTAAACTTGGCTACACAAGAACTGAATTACAAAACAGAACAGTGTCTCAAATGTAGAAAACCAACTTATGCTTGCTTGAGGGGAAAGGTGAGTTGGGGTGCTGCATGAAACCAGAGATTGAAATTAGCACAGATACCGTTCCATAAGCCAAATATGTAATAGACAAGAGCTACTCCTTGCTCAACGAAGTGGACTCAACACCCCATATTAAACGCCAAAGAATATACCTGACTAGTAAGAATATTAAAACCTACGGATTTATATGTCTCCGAAAGAGAATCAAGCGTGTGTACAGCAGCATAAACGCAGCAGTGATAGGATTGGTGAGGTTCGGTGAGCAAATGCAGACCCTTTGAAGTCATATTGCATGGTACCCATTCCATGGGTCTCAACTCTCCAAGTTTAAGGGATTCTTCCTTCAGCTAAAACATGCATGTGGAACACAGAGTATGATCCACCGTGTGATCAGGAAACGTGTTCAAATGTGTCTCAGTTTTCGTTCCCTGGTACTCGGGTGCAACACTCCAGACGCTTTACTAACACTCTCCCCACTTGGAGAGTCAGTGCCTTTAACCTCCTGTTTGGCCCAGTTTGTAATTTCTGTGGAAAATGAACAGGAATAGGGAGAACGAAAGAGAGACTAGCTGGAGGTGTCTGGACGGGCAAATTTAACTCTCATTTCCCACCAGGAAGAGGAATTAACCAAAGGCTCAGCGTGCCGTGCCGGAACTACACTAGGGCCTGAAGCAATCCTGCGGTGTTGCGGCCAGCTCACAAGAAAGCGAGTTGAAGAAACGAGCTCAGGGGCACTGTAATTCACAAACCTGCAGAGTTATAAATGACAGCTATCGTCCAAAAATATATTGAAGTAAGGCTGCCAAGAGGACTTGAAAGCGGGGCAGAATTGCAGGAAATCGATTTCAGGAGGTACACTGGAATTGCATGTAAAGCATAGGAAAAGAGGCAGAACGTCCACAATGATGCACTTGGCCAAAAAGGGCGTATGCATTTTTTCCTGAATATATTCAGGAAAAAACGCATACGCCCTTTTTGGCCAACCAAGCAAGCTTGCAAAGGAAATCTGCACTACTATGAAGTCTCACTGCCCCCCGGTCAAAAGGGCCATCTGAAAAAAGTGTAAAATCCAGAAAGGCAGGACAGGCCATGGAGAACTGGGAGCCTTGTTATGCTGGTGGTCGTGATGTAAATTGCCAACAGCCTCTCTGGAGGAGTGTATGGTGTTTCCTGAAACATCTAAAAAACAAAGCAACAGAGCCTAGGGCACTTCCACTTATGGTCCTATAGCTTAGGGAAATTAAAATCAAAAAGACACAGCCACCCCAAAGTTTGGGCCGGCTCTGTTTACAAGAACCTCGTTTATGTTACAAGTTCAATATCACAGAAAGCAAAAAATGGATAAAGAAGTTGTGGTACTTACGTACAATGCAATATCACTCAGCAATGAAATCTATGTCATCAGGCCCGTAGCAGCATAATGAGTGGATGCAGGTATGATGAGTCTAAGTGAAATAAGTCACACAGAAAAAGAAACATCATAAGATATCACTACTACACGGAATGTAAACTTGGCAACACAGGAACTGAATTACAAAACAGAACAGGGTGTCAAATGTAGAAAACCAACTTATGCTTGCTTAAGGGGAAAGGTGAGTTGGGGTGCTGCATGAAACCAGAGATTGAAATTAGCACAGATACTGTTCCATAAGCCAAATATGCAATAGACTAGAGCTACTCCTTGCTGAACGAAGTGGACTCAACACCCCATATTAAACGCCTAAGAATATACCTGACTAGAAATAATCTTAAAACCTACGGATTTATATGTCTCCGAAAGAGAATCAAGCGTGTGTACAGCGGCATAAACGCAGCAGTGATAGGATTGGTGAGGTTAGGTGAGCAAATGCAGACCCTTTGAAGTCATATTGCATGGTACCCATTCCATGGGTCTCAACTCTCCAGGTTTAAGGGATTCTTCCTTCAGCTAAAACATGCATGTGGAACACAGAGTATGATCCACCGTGTGATCAGGAAACGTGTTCAAATGTGTCTCAGTTTTCGTCCCCTGGTACTCGGGTGCAACATTCAAGACGCTTTACTAGCACTCTCCCCACTTGGAGAGTCAGTGTCTTTAAACTCCTGTTTGGCCCAGTTTGCAATTTCTACGGAAAATGTACAAGAATAGGGAGAACCAATGAGAAACTAGCTGGAGGTGTCTGGACGGGCAAATTTAACTCTCATTTCCCACCAGAAAGAGGAATTAACAAAAGGCTCAGCATGCCTTGCCGGAACCACACTAGGGCCTGAAGCAATCCTGCGGTGTTGCGGCCAGCTCACAAGAAAGCGAGTTGAAGAAAGGAGCTCAGGGGCACTGTAATTAACAAACCTGCAGAGTTATAAATGACAGCTATCGTCCAAAAATATATTGAAGTAAGGCTGCCAAGAGGACTTGAAAGCGGGGCAGGATTGCAGGAAACCGATTTCAGGAGGTAGACAGAAATTGCATGTAAAGCATAGGAAAAGAGGCAGAACGTCCACAATGATGCACTTGGCCAAAAAGGGCGTATGCATTTTTTCCTGAATATATTCAGGAAAAAACGCATACGCCCTTTTTGGCCAACCAAGCAAGCTTGCAAAGGAAATCTGCACTACAATGAAGTCTCACTGCCCCCCGGTCAAAAGGGCCATCTGAGAAAAGTGTAAAATCCAGAAAGGCAGGACAGGCCATGGAGAACTGGGAGCCTTGTTATGCTGATGGGCGGGATGTAAATTGCCAACAGCCACTCTGGAGAAGTGTATGGTGTTTCCTGAAACATCTAAAAAACAAAGCAACAGAGCCTAGGGCACTTCCACTTATGGTCCTATAGCTTAGGGAAATTAAAATCAAAAAGACACAGCCTCCCCAAACTTTGGGACGGCTCTGTTTACAAGAACCTCATTTACCGTACAAGTTCAATATCACAGAAAGCGAAAAATGGATACAGAAGTTGTGGTACTTACATACAATGCAATATCACTCAGCAATGAAATCTATGTCATCAGGCCCGTAGCAGCATAATGAGTGGATTCAGGTATGATGATTCTAAGTGAAATAAGTCACACAGAAAAAGAAACACCATAAGATATCACTACTGCACGGAAGGTAAACTTGGCTACACAAGAACTGAATTACAAAACAGAACAGTGTCTCAAATGTAGAAAACCAACTTATGCTTGCTTGAGGGGAAAGGTGAGTTGGGGTGCTGCATGAAACCAGAGATTGAAATTAGCACAGATACCGTTCCATAAGCCAAATATGTAGTAGACAAGAGCTACTCCTTGCTCAACGAAGTGGACTCAACACCCCATATTAAACGCCAAAGAATATACCTGACTAGTAAGAATATTAAAACCTACGGATTTATATGTCTCCGAAAGAGAATCAAGCGTGTGTACAGCAGCATAAACGCAGCAGTGATAGGATTGGTGAGGTTCGGTGAGCAAATGCAGACCCTTTGAAGTCATATTGCATGGTACCCATTCCATGGGTCTCAACTCTCCAAGTTTAAGGGATTCTTCCTTCAGCTAAAACATGCATGTGGAACACAGAGTATGATCCACCATGTGATCAGGAAACGTGTTCAAATGTGTCTCAGTTTTCGTCCCCTGGTACTCGGGTGCAACACTCCAGACGCTTTACTAACACTCTCTCCACTTGGAGAGTCAGTGCCTTTAACCTCCTGTATGGCCCAGTTTGCAATTTCTGTGGAAAATGTACAGGAATAGGGAGAACCAATGATAAACTAGCTGGAGGTGTCTGGACGGGCAAATTTAACTCTCATTTCCCACCAGGAAGAGGAATTAACCAAAGGCTCAGCGTGCCGTGCTGGATCCACACTAGGGCCTGAAGCAATCCTGCGGTGTTGCGGCCAGCTCACAAAAAAGCGAGTTGAAGAAAGGAGCTCAGGGGCACTGTAATTCACAAACCTGCAGAGTTATAAATGACAGCTATCGTCGAAAAATATATTGAAGTAAGGCTGCCAAGAGGACTTGAAAGTGGTGCAGAATTGCACGAAACCGATTTCAGGAGGTAGACTGGAATTGCATGTAAAGCATAGGAAAAGAGGCAGAACGTCCACAATGATGCACTTGGGCAAAAAGGGCGTATGCGTTTTTTCCTGAATATATTCAGGAAAAAACGCATACGCCCTTTTTGGCCAACCAAGCAAGCTTGCAAAGGAAATCTGCACTACAATGAAGTCTCACTGCCGCCCAGTTAAAAGGGCCATCTGAAAAATGTGTAAAATCCAGAAAGGCAGGACAGGCCATGGAGAACTGGGAGCCTTGTTATGCTGATGGGCGGGATGTAAACTGCCAACAGCCACTCTGGGGAAGTGTATGCTGTTTCCTGAAACATCTAAAAAACAAAGCAACAGAGCCTAGGGCACTTCCACTTATGGTCCTATAGCTTAGGGAAATTAAAATCAAAAAGACACAGCCACCCCAAAGTTTGGGAAGGCTCTGTTTACAAGAACCTCGTTTATGGTACAAGTTCAATATCACAGAAAGCTAAAAATGGATAAAGAAGTTGTGGTACTTAGGTACAATGCAATATCACTCAGCAATGAAATCTATGTCATCAGGCCCGTACCAGCATAATGAGTGGATTCAGGTACGATGATTCTAAGTGAAATAAGTCACACAGAAAAAGAAACATCATAAGATATCACCAATACACGGAATGTAAACTTGGCTACACAGGAACTGAATTACAAAACAGAACAGGGTCTCAAATGTAGAAAACCAACTTATGCTTGCTTAAGGGGAAAGGTGAGTTGGGGTGCTGCATGAAACCAGAGATTGAAATTAGCACAGATACCGTTCCTTAAGCCAAATATGCAATAGACAAGAGCTACTCCTTGCTGAACGAAGTGGACTCAACACCCCATATTAAACGCCTAAGAATATACCTGACTAGAAATAATCTTAAAACCTACGGATTTATATGTCTCCGAAAGAGAATCAAGCGTGTGTACAGTGGCATAAACGCAGCAGTGATAGGATTGGTGAGGTTCGGTGAGCAAATGCAGACCCTTTAAAGTCATATTGCATGGTACCCATTCCATGGGTCTCAACTCTCCAGGTTTAAGGGATTCTTCCTTCAGCTAAAACATGCATGTGGAACGCAGAGTATGATCCACCGTGTGATTCGGAAACGTGTTCAAATGTGTCTCGTTTTCGTCCCCTGGTACTCGGGTGCAACATTCCAGACGCTTTACTAACACTCTCCCCACTTGGAGAGTCAGTGCCTTTAACCTCCTGTTTGGCCCAGTTTGCAATTTCTGTGGAAAATGAACAGGAATAGGGAGAACGAAAGAGAGACTAGCTGGAGGTGTCTGGACGGGCAAATTTAACTCTCATTTCCGACCAGAAAGAGGAATTAACCAAAGGCTCAGCGTGCCGTGCCGGAAATACACTAGGGCCTTATGCAATCCGGTGGTGTTGCGGCCAGCTCACAAGAAAGCGAGTTGAAGAAAGGAGCTCAGGGGCACTGTAATTCACAAACCTGCAGAGTTATAAATGACAGCTATCGTCCAAAAATATATTGAAGTAAGGCTGCCAAGAGGACTTGAAAGCGGGGCAGAATTGCAGGAAATCGATTTCAGGAGGTACACTGGAATTGCATGTAAAGCATAGAAAAGAGGCAGAACGTCCACAATGATGCACTTGGCCAAAAAGGGCGTATGCGTTTTTTCCTGAATATATTCAGGAAAAAACGCATACGCCCTTTTTGGCCAACCAAGCAAGCTTGCAAAGGATATCTGCACTACAATGAAGTCTCACAGCCCCCCGGTCAAAAGGGCCATCTGAAAAAAGTGTAAAATCTAGAAAGGCAGGACAGGCCATGGAGAACTGGGAGCCTTGTTATGCTGATGGGCGGGATGTAAATTGCCAACAGCCACTCTGGAGAAGTGTATGGTGTTTCCTGAAACATCTAAAAAACTAAGCAACAGAGCCTAGGGCACTTCCACTTATGGTCCTATAGCTTAGGGAAATTAAAATCAAAAAGACACGGTCACCCCAAAGTTTGGGACGGCTCTGTTTACAAGAACCTCGTTTACGGTACAAGTTCAATATCACAGAAAGCGAAAAATGGATAAAGAAGTTGTGGTACTTACGTACAATGCAATGTCACTCAGCAATGAAATCTATGTCATCAGGCCCGTAGCAGCATAATGAGTGGATGCAGGTATGATGAGTCTAAGTGAAATAAGTCACACAGAAAAAGAAACATCATAAGATATCACTACTACACGGAATGTAAACTTGGCTACACAGGAACTGAATTACAAAACAGAACAGGGTGTCAAATGTAGAAAACCAACTTATGCTTGCTTAAGGGGAAAGGTGAGTTGGGGTGCTGCATGAAACCAGAGATTGAAATTAGCACAGATACCGTTCCATAAGCCAAATATGTAGTAGACAAGAGCTACTCCTTGCTCAACGAAGTGGACTCAACACCCCATATTAAACGCCAAAGAATATACCTGACTAGTAAGAATATTAAAACCTACGGATTTATATGTCTCCGAAAGAGAATCAAGCGTGTGTACAGCAGCATAAACGCAGCAGTGATAGGATTGGTGAGGTTCGGTGAGCAAATGCAGACCCTTTGAAGTCATATTGCATGGTACCCATTCCATGGGTCTCAACTCTCCAAGTTTAAGGGATTCTTCCTTCAGCTAAAACATGCATGTGGAACACAGAGTATGATCCACCATGTGATCAGGAAACGTGTTCAAATGTGTCTCAGTTTTCGTCCCCTGGTACTCGGGTGCAACACTCCAGACGCTTTACTAACACTCTCTCCACTTGGAGAGTCAGTGCCTTTAACCTCCTGTATGGCCCAGTTTGCAATTTCTGCGGAAAATGTACAGGAATAGGGAGAACCAATGATAAACTAGCTGGAGGTGTCTGGACGGGCAAATTTAACTCTCATTTCCCACCAGGAAGAGGAATTAACCAAAGGCTCAGCGTGCCGTGCTGGATCCACACTAGGGCCTGAAGCAATCCTGCGGTGTTGCGGCCAGCTCACAAAAAAGCGAGTTGAAGAAAGGAGCTCAGGGGCACTGTAATTCACAAACCTGCAGAGTTATAAATGACAGCTATCGTCGAAAAATATATTGAAGTAAGGCTGCCAAGAGGACTTGAAAGTGGTGCAGAATTGCACGAAACCGATTTCAGGAGGTAGACTGGAATTGCATGTAAAGCATAGGAAAAGAGGCAGAACGTCCACAATGATGCACTTGGGCAAAAAGGGCGTATGCGTTTTTTCCTGAATATATTCAGGAAAAAACGCATACGCCCTTTTTGGCCAACCAAGCAAGCTTGCAAAGGAAATCTGCACTACAATGAAGTCTCACTGCCGCCCAGTTAAAAGGGCCATCTGAAAAATGTGTAAAATCCAGAAAGGCAGGACAGGCCATGGAGAACTGGGAGCCTTGTTATGCTGATGGGCGGGATGTAAACTGCCAACAGCCACTCTGGGGAAGTGTATGCTGTTTCCTGAAACATCTAAAAAACAAAGCAACAGAGCCTAGGGCACTTCCACTTATGGTCCTATAGCTTAGGGAAATTAAAATCAAAAAGACACAGCCACCCCAAAGTTTGGGAAGGCTCTGTTTACAAGAACCTCGTTTATGGTACAAGTTCAATATCACAGAAAGCTAAAAATGGATAAAGAAGTTGTGGTACTTAGGTACAATGCAATATCACTCAGCAATGAAATCTATGTCATCAGGCCCGTACCAGCATAATGAGTGGATTCAGGTACGATGATTCTAAGTGAAATAAGTCACACAGAAAAAGAAACATCATAAGATATCACCAATACACGGAATGTAAACTTGGCTACACAGGAACTGAATTACAAAACAGAACAGGGTCTCAAATGTAGAAAACCAACTTATGCTTGCTTAAGGGGAAAGGTGAGTTGGGGTGCTGCATGAAACCAGAGATTGAAATTAGCACAGATACCGTTCCTTAAGCCAAATATGCAATAGACAAGAGCTACTCCTTGCTGAACGAAGTGGACTCAACACCCCATATTAAACGCCTAAGAATATACCTGACTAGAAATAATCTTAAAACCTACGGATTTATATGTCTCCGAAAGAGAATCAAGCGTGTGTACAGTGGCATAAACGCAGCAGTGATAGGATTGGTGAGGTTCGGTGAGCAAATGCAGACCCTTTAAAGTCATATTGCATGGTACCCATTCCATGGGTCTCAACTCTCCAGGTTTAAGGGATTCTTCCTTCAGCTAAAACATGCATGTGGAACGCAGAGTATGATCCACCGTGTGATTCGGAAACGTGTTCAAATGTGTCTCGTTTTCGTCCCCTGGTACTCGGGTGCAACATTCCAGACGCTTTACTAACACTCTCCCCACTTGGAGAGTCAGTGCCTTTAACCTCCTGTTTGGCCCAGTTTGCAATTTCTGTGGAAAATGAACAGGAATAGGGAGAACGAAAGAGAGACTAGCTGGAGGTGTCTGGACGGGCAAATTTAACTCTCATTTCCGACCAGAAAGAGGAATTAACCAAAGGCTCAGCGTGCCGTGCCGGAAATACACTAGGGCCTTATGCAATCCGGTGGTGTTGCGGCCAGCTCACAAGAAAGCGAGTTGAAGAAAGGAGCTCAGGGGCACTGTAATTCACAAACCTGCAGAGTTATAAATGACAGCTATCGTCCAAAAATATATTGAAGTAAGGCTGCCAAGAGGACTTGAAAGCGGGGCAGAATTGCAGGAAATCGATTTCAGGAGGTACACTGGAATTGCATGTAAAGCATAGAAAAGAGGCAGAACGTCCACAATGATGCACTTGGCCAAAAAGGGCGTATGCGTTTTTTCCTGAATATATTCAGGAAAAAACGCATACGCCCTTTTTGGCCAACCAAGCAAGCTTGCAAAGGATATCTGCACTACAATGAAGTCTCACAGCCCCCCGGTCAAAAGGGCCATCTGAAAAAAGTGTAAAATCTAGAAAGGCAGGACAGGCCATGGAGAACTGGGAGCCTTGTTATGCTGATGGGCGGGATGTAAATTGCCAACAGCCACTCTGGAGAAGTGTATGGTGTTTCCTGAAACATCTAAAAAACTAAGCAACAGAGCCTAGGGCACTTCCACTTATGGTCCTATAGCTTAGGGAAATTAAAATCAAAAAGACACGGTCACCCCAAAGTTTGGGACGGCTCTGTTTACAAGAACCTCGTTTACGGTACAAGTTCAATATCACAGAAAGCGAAAAATGGATAAAGAAGTTGTGGTACTTACGTACAATGCAATGTCACTCAGCAATGAAATCTATGTCATCAGGCCCGTAGCAGCATAATGAGTGGATGCAGGTATGATGAGTCTAAGTGAAATAAGTCACACAGAAAAAGAAACATCATAAGATATCACTACTACACGGAATGTAAACTTGGCTACACAGGAACTGAATTACAAAACAGAACAGGGTGTCAAATGTAGAAAACCAACTTATGCTTGCTTAAGGGGAAAGGTGAGTTGGGGTGCTGCATGAAACCAGAGATTGAAATTAGCACAGATACTGTTCTATAAGCCAAATATGCAATAGACTAGAGCTAGTCCTTGCTCAACGAAGTGGACTCAACACCCCATATTAAACGCCTAAGAATATACCTGACTAGAAATAATCTTAAAACCTACGGATTTATATGTCTCCGAAAGACAATCAAGCGTGTGTACAGCGGCATAAACGCAGCAGTGATAGGATTGGTGAGGTTAGGTGAGCAAATGCAGACCCTTTGAAGTCATATTGCATGGTACCCATTCCATGGGTCTCAACTCTCCAGGTTTAAGGGATTTTTCCTTCAGCTAAAACATGCATGTGGAACCCAGAGTATGATCCACCGTGTGATCGGGAAACGTGTTCAAATGTGTCTCGTTTTCGTCCCTGGTACTCGGGTGCAACATTCCAGATGCTTTACTAACACTCTCCCCACTTGGAGAGTCAGTGCCTTTAACCTCCTGTTTGGCCCAGTTTGTAATTTCTGTGGAAGATGAACAGGAAGATGGAGAACCAAGGAGAGACTAGCTGGAGGTGTCTGGAAGGGTAAATTTAACTCTCATTTCCCACCAGGAAGAGGAATTAACCAAAGGCTCAGCGTGCCATGCCGGAACCACACTAGGGCCTGAAGCAATCCTGCGGTGTTGCGGCCAGCTCACAAAAAAGCGAGTTGAAGAAAGGAGCTCAGGGACACTGTAATTCACAACCCTTCAGAGTTATAAATGACACTTATCGTCCAAAAATATATTGAAGTAAGGCTGCCAAGAGGACTTGAAAGCGGGGCAGAATTGCAGGAAACCGATTTCAGGAGGTACACTGGAATTGCATGTAAAGCATAGGAAAAGAGGCAGAACGTCCACAATGATGCACTTGGTTGGCCAAAATGGGCGTATGCGTTTTTTCCTGAATATATTCAGGAAAGAACGCATACGCCCTTTTTGGCCAACCAAGCAAGCTTGCAAAGGAAATCTGCACTACAATGAAGTCTCACTGCCCCCCGGTCAAAAGGGCCATCTGAAAAAAGTGTAAAATCCAGAAAGGCAGGACAGGCCATGGAGAACTGGGAGCCTTGTTATGCTGATGGGCGGGATGTAAATTGCCAGCAGCCACTCTGGAGAAGTGTATGGTGTTTCCTGAAACATCCAAAAAACAAAGCAACAGAGCCTAGGGCACTTCCACTTATGGTCCTATAGCTTAGGGAAATTAAAATAAAAAAGACACAGCCACCCCAAGTTTGGGACGGCTCTGTTTACAAGAACCTTGTTTACGGTACAAGTTCAATATCACAGAAAGCGAAAAATGGATAAAGAAGTTGTGGTACTTACGTACAATGCAATATCACTCAGCAATGAAATCTATGTCATCAGGCCTGTAGCAGCATAATGACTGGATTCAGGTACGATGATTCTAAGTGAAATAAGTCACACAGAAAAAGAAACATCATAAGGTATCACCAATACATGGAATGTAAACTTGGCTACACAGGAACTGAATTACAAAGCAAAACAGGGTCTCAAATGTAGAAAACCAACTTATGCTTGCTTAAGGGGAAAGGTGAGTTGGGGTGCTGCATAAAACCAGAGATAGAAATTAGCACAGATACCGTTCCATAAGCCAAATATGTAATAGACAAGAGCTACTCCTTACTCAACGAAGTGGACTCAACACCCCATATTAAACGCCTAAGAATATACCTGACTAGTAAGAATCTTAAAACCTATGGATTTATATGTCTCCGAAAGAGAATCAAGCGTGTGTACAGCGGCATAAACGCAGCAGTGATAGGATTGGTGAGGTTCGGTGAGCAAATGCAGACCCTTTGAAGTCATATTGCATGGTACCCATTACATCGGTCTCAACTCTCTAGGTCTAAGGGATTCTTCCTTCAGCTAAAACATCCATGTGGAACCAAGAGTATGATCCACCATGTGATCGGGAAATGTGTTCAAATGTGTCTCAGTTTTAGTCCCCTGGTACTCGGGTGCAACACTCCAGACGCTTTACTAACACTCTCCCCACTTGGAGAGTCAGTGCCTTTAACCTCCTGTTTGGCCCAGTTTGCAATTTCTGTGGAAGATGAACAGGAATAGTGAGAACCAATGAGAGACTAGCTCGAGGTGTCTGGACGGGCAAATTTAACTCTCATTTCCCACCAGGAAGAGGAATTAACCAAAGGTTCAGCATGCCGTGCCAGAACCAAACTAGGGCCTGAAGCAATCCTGCAGTGTTGCGGCCAGCTCACAAGAAAGCGACTTGAAGAAACGAGCTCAGGGGCACTGTAATTCACAAACCTGCAGAGTTATAAATGACAGCTATCGTCCAAAAATATATTGAAGTAAGGCTGCCAAGAGGACTTGAAAGCGGGGCAGAATTGCAGGAAACCGATTTCAGGAGGTAGACGGGAATTGCATGTAAAGCATAGGAAAAGAGGCAGAACGTCCACAATGATGCACTTGGCCAAAAAGGGCGTATGCGTTTTTTCCTGAATATATTCAGGAAAAAACGCATACGCCCTTTTTGGCCAACCAAGCAAGCTTGCAAAGGATATCTGCACTACAATGAAGTCTCACTGCCTCCTGGTCAAAAGGGCCATCTGAAAAAAGTGTAAAATCCAGAAAGGCAGGACAGGCCATGGAGAACTGGGAGCCTTGTTATGCTGATGGGCGGGATGTAAATTGCCAACAGCCACTCTGGAGAAGTGTATGGTGTTTCCTGAAACATCTAAAAAACAAAGCAACAGAGCCTAGGTCACTTCCACTTATGGTCCTATAGCTTAGGGAAATTAAAATCAAAAAGACACGGTCACCCCAAAGTTTGGGACGGCTCTGTTTACAAGAACCTCGTTTACGGTACAAGTTCAATATCACAGAAAGGGAAAATGGATAAAGATGTTGTGGTACTTACGTACAATGCAATATCACTCAGCAATGAAATCTATGTCATCAGGCCCGTAGCAGCATAATGAGTGGATTCAGGTATGATGATTCTAAGTGAAATAAGTCACACAGAAAAAGAAACACCATAAGATATCACTACTACACGGAAGGTAAACTTGGCTACACAAGAACTGAATTACAAAACAGAACAGGGTCTCAAATGTAGAAAACCAACTTATGCTTGCTTAAGGGGAAAGGTGAGTTGGGGTGCTGCATGAAACCAGAGATTGAAATTAGCACAGATACCGTTCCATAAGCCAAATATGTAATAGACAAGAGCTACTCCTTGCTCAACGAAGTGGACTCAACACCCCATATTAAACGCTTAAGAATACACCTGATTAGAAATAATCTTAAAAACTACGGATATATATGTCTCCGAAAGAGAATCAAGCGTGTGTACAGCGGCATAAACGCAGCAGTGATAGGATTGGTGAGGTTCGGTGAGCAAATGCAGACCCTTTGAAGTCATATTGCATGGTACCCATTCCATGGGTCTCAACTCTCCAAGTTTAAGGGATTCTTCCTTCAGCTAAAACATGCATGTGGAACACAGAGTATGATCCACCGTGTGATCAGGAAACGTGTTCAAATGTGTCTCAGTTTTCGTCCCCTGGTACTCGGGTGCAACACTCCAGACGCTTTACTAACACTCTCCTCACTTGGAGAGTCAGTGCCTTTAACCTCCTGTATGGCCCAGTTTGCAATTTCTGCAGAAAATGTACAGGAATAGGGAGAACCAATGAGAAACTAGCTGGAGGTGTCTGGACGGGCAAATTTAACTCTCATTTCCCACCAGAAAGGGGAATTAACCAAAGGCTCAGCGTGCCGTGCCGGAACCACACTAGGGCCTGAAGCAATCCTACGGTGTTGCGGCCAGCTCACAAGAAAGCGAGTTGAAGAAAGGAGCTCAGGGGCACTGTAATTCACAAACCTGCAGAGTTATAAATGACAGCTATCGTCCAAAAATATATTGAAGTAAGGCTGCCAAGAGGACTTGAAAGCGGGGCAGAATTGCAGGAAACCGATTTCAGGAGGTAGACGGGAATTGCATGTAAAGCATAGGAAAAGAGGCAGAACGTCCACAATGATGCACTTGGCCAAAAAGGGTGTATGCGTTTTTTCCTGAATATATTCAGGAAAAAACGCATACGCCCTTTTTGGCCAACCAAGCAAGCTTGCAAAGGAAATCTGCACTACAATGAAGTCTCACTGCCCCCCGGTCAAAAGGGCCATCTGAAAAAAGTGTAAAATCCAGAAAGGCAGGACAGGCCATGGAGAACTGGGAGCCTTGTTATGCTGGTGGGTGGGATGTAAATTGCCAACAGCCACTCTGGAGAAGTGTATGGTGTTTCCTGAAACATCTAAAAAACAAAGCAACAGAGCCTAGGGCACTTCCACTTATGGTCCTATAGCTTAGGGAAATTAAAATCAAAAAGACACAGCCACCCCAAAGTTTGGGACGGCTCTGTTTACAAGAACCTCGTTTACGGTACAAGTTCAATATCACAGAAAGCGAAAAATGGATAAAGAAGTTGTGGTACTTACGTACAATGCAATATCACTCAGCAATGAAATCTATGTCATCAGGCCCGTAGCAGCATAATGAGTGGATGCAGGTACGATGATTCTAAGTGAAATAAGTCACACAGAAAAAGAAACATCATAAGGTATCACTACTACACGGAATGGAAACTTGGCTACACAGGAACTGAATTACAAAACAGAACAGGGTCTCAAATGTAGAAAACCAACTTATGCTTGCTTAAGGGGAAAGGTGAGTTGGGGTGCTGCATAAAACCAGAGATTGAAATTAGCACAGATACCGTTCCATAAGCCAAATATGTAATAGACAAAAGCTACTCCTTGCTCAACGCAGTGGACTCAACACCCCATATTAAACGCCTAAGAATATACCTGACTAGAAATAATCTTAAAACCTACGGATTTATATGTCTCCGAAAGAGAATCAAGTGTGTGTACGACGGCATAAACGCAGCAGTGATAGGATTGGTGAGGTTCGGTGAGCAAATGCAGACCCTTTGAAGTCATATTGCATGGTACCCATTCCATGGGTCTCAACTCTCCAGGTTTAAAGGATTCTTCCTTCAGCTGAAACATGCATGTGAAACACAGTGTATGATCCACCGTGTGATCAGGAAACGTGTTCAAATGTGTCTCAGTTTTCGTCCCCTGGTACTCGGGTGCAAACTCCAGACGCTTTACTAACACTCTCCCCACTTGGAGAGTCAGTGCCTTTAACCTCCTGTTTGGCCCAGTTTGCAATTTCTGTGGAAAATGAACAGGAATAGGGAGAACCAATGAGAGACTAGCTGGAGGTGTCTGGACGGGCAAATTTAACTCTCATTTCCCACCAGGAAGAGGAATTAACCAAAGGCTCAACATGCCGTGCCGGAAACAAACTAGGGCCTGAAGCAATCCTGCGGTGTTGCGGCCAGCTCAAAAGAAAGCGAGTTGAAGAAAGCTCAGGGGCACTGTAATTCACAAACCTGCAGAGTTATAAATGACAGCTATCTTCCAAAAATATATTGAAGTAAGGCAGCCAAGAGGAGTTGAAAGCGGGACAGAATTGCAGGAAACCGATTTCAGGAGGTAGACTGGAATTGCATGTAAAGCATAGGAAAAGAGGCAGAACGTCCACAATGATGCACTTGGCCAAAAAGGGCGTATGCGTTTTTTCCTGAATCAGGAAAAGACGCATACGCCCTTTTTGGCCAACCAAGCAAGCTTGCAAAGGAAATCTGCACTACAATGAAGTCTCACTGCCCCCCGGTCAAAAGGGCCATCTGAAAAATGTGTAAAATCCAGAAAGGCAGGACAGGCCATGGAGAACTGGGAGCCTTGTTATGCTGATGGGCGGCATGTAAATTGCCAGCAGCCACTCTGGCGAAGTGTATGGTGTTTCCTGAAACATCCAAAAAACAAAGCAACAGAGCCTAGGGCACTTCCACTTATGGTCCTATAGCTTAGGGAAATTAAAATCAAAAAGACACAGCCACCCCAAGTTTGGGACGGCTCTGTTTACAAGAACCTCGTTTACGGTACAAGTTCAATATCACAGAAAGCGAAAAATGGATAAAGAAGTTGTGGTACTTACGTACAATGCAATATCACTCAGCAATGAAATCTATGTCATCAGGCCTGTAGCAGCATAATGAGTGGATTCAGGTACGATGATTCTAAGTGAAATAAGTCACACAGGGCTTACCTGGTGGCGCAGTGGTTGAGAGTCCGCCTGCCGATGCAGAGTACATGGGTTCGTGCCCCGATCCGGGAAGATCCCACATGCCGCGGAGTGGCTGGGCCTGTGAGCCATGGCCGCTGAGCCTGCGCGTCCGGAGCCTGTGCTCTGCAATGGGAAAGACCACAACAGTGAGAGGCCCACGTACCGCAAAAAAAAAAAAAAATAAATAAATAAATAAATAAAAAAATAAAAAATAAGTCACACAGAAAAAGAAACATCATAAGATATCACTACTACACGGATGTAAACTTGGTTACACAGGAACTAAATTACTAAACAGAACAGAGTGTGAAATGTAGAAAACCAATTTATGCTTGCTTAAGGGGAAAGGTGAGTTGGGGTGCTGCATACAACAAGAGATTGAAATTAGCACAGATACCGTTCCATAAGCCAAATATATAATAGACAAGTGCTACTCCTTGCTCAACGAAGTGGACTCAACACCCCATATTAAACGCCTAACAATATACCTGACTAGTAAGAATCTTAAAAACTATGGATTTATATGTCTCCGAAAGAGAATCAAGCGTGTGTACAGCGGCATAAACGCAGCAGTGATAGGATTGGTGAGGTTCGGTGAGCAAATGCAGACCCTTTGAAGTCATATTGCATGGTACCCATTCCATGGGTCTCAACTCTCCAAGTTTAAGGGATTCTTCCTTCAGCTAAAACATGCATGTGGAACACAGAGTATGATCCACCGTGTGATCAGGAAACGTGTTCAAATGTGTCTCAGTTTTCGTCCCCTGGTACTCGGGTGCAACACTCCAGACGCTTTACTAACACTCTCCTCACTTGGAGAGTCAGTGCCTTTAACCTCCTGTATGGCCCAGTTTGCAATTTCTGCAGAAAATGTACAGGAATAGGGAGAACCAATGAGAAACTAGCTGGAGGTGTCTGGACGGGCAAATTTAACTCTCATTTCCCACCAGAAAGAGGAATTAACCAAAGGCTCAGCGTGCCGTGCCGGAACCACACTAGGGCCTGAAGCAATCCTACGGTGTTGCGGCCAGCTCACAAGAAAGCGAGTTGAAGAAAGGAGCTCAGGGGCACTGTAATTCACAAACCTGCAGAGTTATAAATGACAGCTATCGTCCAAAAATATATTGAAGTAAGGCTGCCAAGAGGACTTGAAAGCGGGGCAGAATTGCAGGAAACCGATTTCAGGAGGTAGACGGGAATTGCATGTAAAGCATAGGAAAAGAGGCAGAACGTCCACAATGATGCACTTGGCCAAAAAGGGTGTATGCGTTTTTTCCTGAATATATTCAGGAAAAAACGCATACGCCCTTTTTGGCCAACCAAGCAAGCTTGCAAAGGAAATCTGCACTACAATGAAGTCTCACTGCCCCCCGGTCAAAAGGGCCATCTGAAAAAAGTGTAAAATCCAGAAAGGCAGGACAGGCCATGGAGAACTGGGAGCCTTGTTATGCTGGTGGGTGGGATGTAAATTGCCAACAGCCACTCTGGAGAAGTGTATGGTGTTTCCTGAAACATCTAAAAAACAAAGCAACAGAGCCTAGGGCACTTCCACTTATGGTCCTATAGCTTAGGGAAATTAAAATCAAAAAGACACAGCCACCCCAAAGTTTGGGACGGCTCTGTTTACAAGAACCTCGTTTACGGTACAAGTTCAATATCACAGAAAGCGAAAAATGGATAAAGAAGTTGTGGTACTTACGTACAATGCAATATCACTCAGCAATGAAATCTATGTCATCAGGCCCGTAGCAGCATAATGAGTGGATGCAGGTACGATGATTCTAAGTGAAATAAGTCACACAGAAAAAGAAACATCATAAGGTATCACTACTACACGGAATGGAAACTTGGCTACACAGGAACTGAATTACAAAACAGAACAGGGTCTCAAATGTAGAAAACCAACTTATGCTTGCTTAAGGGGAAAGGTGAGTTGGGGTGCTGCATAAAACCAGAGATTGAAATTAGCACAGATACCGTTCCATAAGCCAAATATGTAATAGACAAAAGCTACTCCTTGCTCAACGCAGTGGACTCAACACCCCATATTAAACGCCTAAGAATATACCTGACTAGAAATAATCTTAAAACCTACGGATTTATATGTCTCCGAAAGAGAATCAAGTGTGTGTACGACGGCATAAACGCAGCAGTGATAGGATTGGTGAGGTTCGGTGAGCAAATGCAGACCCTTTGAAGTCATATTGCATGGTACCCATTCCATGGGTCTCAACTCTCCAGGTTTAAAGGATTCTTCCTTCAGCTGAAACATGCATGTGAAACACAGTGTATGATCCACCGTGTGATCAGGAAACGTGTTCAAATGTGTCTCAGTTTTCGTCCCCTGGTACTCGGGTGCAAACTCCAGACGCTTTACTAACACTCTCCCCACTTGGAGAGTCAGTGCCTTTAACCTCCTGTTTGGCCCAGTTTGCAATTTCTGTGGAAAATGAACAGGAATAGGGAGAACCAATGAGAGACTAGCTGGAGGTGTCTGGACGGGCAAATTTAACTCTCATTTCCCACCAGGAAGAGGAATTAACCAAAGGCTCAACATGCCGTGCCGGAAACAAACTAGGGCCTGAAGCAATCCTGCGGTGTTGCGGCCAGCTCAAAAGAAAGCGAGTTGAAGAAAGCTCAGGGGCACTGTAATTCACAAACCTGCAGAGTTATAAATGACAGCTATCTTCCAAAAATATATTGAAGTAAGGCAGCCAAGAGGAGTTGAAAGCGGGACAGAATTGCAGGAAACCGATTTCAGGAGGTAGACTGGAATTGCATGTAAAGCATAGGAAAAGAGGCAGAACGTCCACAATGATGCACTTGGCCAAAAAGGGCGTATGCGTTTTTTCCTGAATCAGGAAAAGACGCATACGCCCTTTTTGGCCAACCAAGCAAGCTTGCAAAGGAAATCTGCACTACAATGAAGTCTCACTGCCCCCCGGTCAAAAGGGCCATCTGAAAAATGTGTAAAATCCAGAAAGGCAGGACAGGCCATGGAGAACTGGGAGCCTTGTTATGCTGATGGGCGGCATGTAAATTGCCAGCAGCCACTCTGGCGAAGTGTATGGTGTTTCCTGAAACATCCAAAAAACAAAGCAACAGAGCCTAGGGCACTTCCACTTATGGTCCTATAGCTTAGGGAAATTAAAATCAAAAAGACACAGCCACCCCAAGTTTGGGACGGCTCTGTTTACAAGAACCTCGTTTACGGTACAAGTTCAATATCACAGAAAGCGAAAAATGGATAAAGAAGTTGTGGTACTTACGTACAATGCAATATCACTCAGCAATGAAATCTATGTCATCAGGCCTGTAGCAGCATAATGAGTGGATTCAGGTACGATGATTCTAAGTGAAATAAGTCACACAGGGCTTACCTGGTGGCGCAGTGGTTGAGAGTCCGCCTGCCGATGCAGAGTACATGGGTTCGTGCCCCGATCCGGGAAGATCCCACATGCCGCGGAGTGGCTGGGCCTGTGAGCCATGGCCGCTGAGCCTGCGCGTCCGGAGCCTGTGCTCTGCAATGGGAAAGACCACAACAGTGAGAGGCCCACGTACCGCAAAAAAAAAAATAAATAAATAAATAAATAAATAAAAAAATAAAAAATAAGTCACACAGAAAAAGAAACATCATAAGATATCACTACTACACGGATGTAAACTTGGTTACACAGGAACTAAATTACTAAACAGAACAGAGTGTGAAATGTAGAAAACCAATTTATGCTTGCTTAAGGGGAAAGGTGAGTTGGGGTGCTGCATACAACAAGAGATTGAAATTAGCACAGATACCGTTCCATAAGCCAAATATATAATAGACAAGTGCTACTCCTTGCTCAACGAAGTGGACCCAACACCCCATATTAAACGCCTAACAATATACCTGACTAGTAAGAATCTTAAAAACTATGGATTTATATGTCTCCGAAAGAGAATCAAGCGTGTGTACAGCGGCATAAACGCAGCAGTGATAGGATTGGTGAGGTTCGGTGAGCAAATGCAGACCCTTTGAAGTCATATTGCATGGTACCCATTCCATGGGTCTCAACTGTCCAGGTTTAAGGGATTCTTCCTTCAGCTAAAACATGCATGTGGAACCCAGAGTATGATCCACCGTGTGATCGGAAAACGTGTTCAAATGTGTCTCAGTTTACGTCCCCTGGTACTCGGGTGCAACATTCCAGACGCTTTACTAACACTCTCCCCACTTGGAGAGTCAGTGCCTTTAACCTCCTGTTTGGCCCAGTTTGCAATTTCTGTGGAAAATGAACAGGAATAGGGAGAACCAATGAGAGACTACCTGGAGCTGTCTGGACGGGCAAATTTAACTCTCATTTCCCACCAGGAAGAGGAATTAACCAAAGGCTCAGCATGCCGTGCTGGGAAACAAACTAGGGCCTGAAGCAATCCTGCGGTGTAGCGGCCAGCTCACAAGAAAGCGAGTTGAAGAAAGGAGCTCAGGGGCACTGTAATTCACAAACCTGCAGAGTTATAAATGACAGCTATTGTCCAAAAATATATTGAAGTAAGGCTGCCAAGAGGACTTGAAAGCGGGGCAGAATTGCAGGAAACCGATTTCAGGAGGTAGACGGGAATTGCATGTAAAGCATAGGAAAAGAGGCAGAACGTCCACAATGATGCACTTGGCCAAAAAGGGCGTATGTGTTCTTTCCTGAATATATTCAGGAAAAAACGCATACGCACTTTTTGGCCAACCAAGCAAGCTTGCAAAGATAATCAACACTACAATGAAGTCTCACTGCAGCCCAGTCAAAAGGGCCATCTGAAAAATGTGTAAAATCCAGAAAGGCAGGACAGGCCATGGAGAACTGGGAGCCTTGTTATGCTGATGGGCGGGATGTAAATTGCCAACAGCCACTCTGGAGAAGTGTATGGTGTTTCCTGAAACATCTAAAAAACAAAGCAACAGAGCCTAGGGCACTTCCACTTATGGTCCTATAGCTTAGGGAAATTAAAATCAAAAAGACACAGCCACCCCAAAGTTTGGGACGGCTCTGTTTACAAGAACCTCGTTTATGGTACAAGTTCAATATCACAGAAAGCGAAAAATGGATAAAGAAGTTGTGGTACTTACGTACAATGCAATATCACTCAGCAATGAAATCTATGTCATCAGGCCCGTAGCAGCATAATGAGTGGATTCAGGTATGATGATTCTAAGTGAAATAAGTCACACAGAAAAAGAAACATCATAAGATATCACTACTACACGGAAGGTAAACTTGGCTACACAGGAACTGAATTACAAAACAGAACAGGGTCTCAAATGTAGAAAACCAACTTATGCTTGCTTAAGGGGAAAGGTGAGTTGGGGTGCTGCATGAAACCAGAGATTGAAATTAGCACAGATACCGTTCCATAAGCCAAATATGCAATAGACAAGAGCTACTCCTTGCTGAACGAAGTGGACTCAACACCCCATATTAAACGCCTAAGAATATACCTGACTAGAAATAATCTTAAAACCTACGGATGTATATGTCTCCAAAAGTGAATCAAGCGTGTGTACAGCGGCATAAACGCAGCAGTGATAGGATTGGTGAGGTTCGGTGAGCAAATGCAGACCCTTTGAAGTCATATTGCATGGTACCCATTCCATGGGTCTCAACTCTCCAAGTTTAAGGGATTCTTCGTTCAGCTAAAACATGCATGTGGAACACAGAGTATGATCCACCGTGTGATCAGGAAACGTGTTCAAATGTGTCTCAGTTTTCGTCCCCTGGTACTCGGGTGCAACATTCAAGACGCTTTACTAACACTCTCCCCACTTGGAGAGTCAGTGTCTTTAAACTCCTGTTTGGCCCAGTTTGCAATTTCTGCGGAAACTGTACAGGAATAGGGAGAACCAATGAGAGACTAGCTGGAGGTGTGTGGACGGGCAAATTTAACTCTCATTTCCCACCAGGAAGAGGAATTAACCAAAGGCTCAGCGTGCCGTGCCGGAACCACACTAGGGCCTGAAGCAATCCTGCGGTGTTGCGGCCAGCTCACAAGAAAGCGAGTTGAAGAAAGGAGCTCAGGGGCACTGTAATTCACAAACATGCAGAGTTATAAATGACAGGTATCTTCCAAAAATATATTGAAGTAAGGCTGCCAAGAGGACTTGAAAGCGGGGCAGAATTGCAGGAAACCGATAACAGGAGGTAGACGGGAATTGCATGTAAATCATAGGAAAAGAGGCAGAACGTCCACAATGATGCACTTGGCCAAAAAGGGCGTATGCATTTTTTCCTGAATATATTCAGGAAAAAACGCATACGCCCTTTTTGGCCAACCAAGCAAGCTTGCAAAGGAAATCTGCACTACAATGAAGTCTCACTGCCCCCCGGTCAAAAGGGCCATCTGAAAAAAGTGTAAAATCCAGAAAGGCAGGACAGGCCATGGAGAACTGGGAGCCTTGTTATGCTGGTGGGCGGGATGTAAATTGCCAACAGCCACTCTGGAGAAGTGTATGGTGTTTCCTGAAACATCTAAAAAACAAAGCAACAGAGCCTAGGGCACTTCCACTTATGGTCCTATAGCTTAGGGAAATTAAAATCAAAAAGACACAGCCACCCCAAAGTTTGGGACGGCTCTGTTTACAAGAACCTCGTTTACGGTACAAGTTCAATATCACAGAAAGCAAAAAATGGATAAAGAAGTTGTGGTACTTACGTACAATGCAATATCACTCAGCAATGAAATCTATGTCATCAGGCCCATAGCAGCATAATGAGTGGATGCAGGTATGATGAGTCTAAGTGAAATAAGTCACACAGAAAAAGAAACATCATAAGATATCACTACTACACGGAATGTAAACTTGGCTACACAGGAACTGAATTACAAAACAGAACAGGGTCTCAAATGTAGAAAACCAACTTATGCTTGCTTAAGGGGAAAGGTGAGTTGGGGTGCTGCATGAAACCAGAGATTGAAATTAGCACAGATACCGTTCCATAAGCCAAATAAGCAATAGACAAGAGCTACTCCTTGCTGAACGAAGTGGACTCAACACCCCATATAAACGCCTAAGAATATACCTGACTAGTAAGAATATAAAACCTACCGATTTATATGTCTCCGAAAGAGAATCAAGCGTGTGTACGGTGGCATAAACGCAGCAGTGATAGGATTGGTGAAGTTCGGTGAGCAAATGCAGACCCGTTGAAGTCATATTGCACGGTACCCATTCCATGGGACTCAACTCTCCAGGTTTAAGGGATTCTTCCTTCAGCTAAAACATGCATGTGGAATCCAGAGTATGATCCACCGTGTGATCGGGAAACGTGTTCAAATGTGTCTCAGTTTTCGTCCCATAGAACTCGGGTGCAATATTCCAGATGCTTTACTAACACTCTCCCCACTTGGAGAGTCAGTGCCTTTTACCTCCTGTTTGGCCCAGTTTGCAATTTCTGTGGAAAATGAACAGGAATAGGGAGAACCAATGAGAGACTAGCTGGAGGTGTCTGGACGGGCAAATTTAACTCTCATTTCCCACCAGGAAGAGGAATTAACCAAAGGCTCAACATGCCGTGCCGGAAACAAACTAGGGCCTGAAGCAATCCTGCGGTGTTGCGGCCAGCTCAAAAGAAAGCGAGTTGAAGAAAGCTCAGGGGCACTGTAATTCACAAACCTGCAGAGTTATAAATGACAGCTATCTTCCAAAAATATATTGAAGGAAGGCAGCCAAGAGGACTTGAAAGCGGGGCAGAATTGCAGGAAACAGATTTCAGGAGGTAGACGGGAATTGCATGTAAAGCATAGGAAAAGAGGCAGAACGTCCACAATGATGCACTTGGCCAAAAAGGGCGTATGCGTTTTTTCCTGAATATATTCAGGAAAAAACGCATACGCCCTTTTTGGCCAACCAAGCAAGCTTGCAAAAGAAATCTGCACTACAATGAAGTCTCACTGCCCCCCGGTCAAAAGGGCCATCTGAAAAAAGTGTAAAATCCAGAAAGGCAGGACAGGCCATGGAGAACTGGGAGCCTTGTTATGCTGATGGGCGGCATGTAAATTGCCAGCAGCCACTCTGGCGAAGTGTATGGTGTTTCCTGAAACATCCAAAAAACAAAGCAACAGAGCCTAGGGCACTTCCACTTATGGTCCTATAGCTTAGGGAAATTAAAATCAAAAAGACACAGCCACCCCAAGTTTGGGACGGCTCTGTTTACAAGAACCTCGTTTACGGTACAAGTTCAATATCACAGAAAGCGAAAAATGGATAAAGAAGTTGTGGTACTTACGTACAATGCAATATCACTCAGCAATGAAATCTATGTCATCAGGCCTGTAGCAGCATAATGAGTGGATTCAGGTACGATGATTCTAAGTGAAATAAGTCACACAGGGCTTACCTGGTGGCGCAGTGGTTGAGAGTCCGCCTGTCGATGCAGAGTACATGGGTTCGTGCCCCGATCCGGGAAGATCCCACATGCCGCGGAGTGGCTGGGCCTGTGAGCCATGGCCGCTGAGCCTGCGCGTCCGGAGCCTGTGCTCTGAAATGGGAAAGACCACAACAGTGAGAGGCCCACGTACCGCAAAAAAAAAAATAAATAAAAAAATAAAAAAATAAAAAAATAAAAAATAAGTCACACAGAAAAAGAAACATCATAAGATATCACTACTACACGGATGTAAACTTGGTTACACAGGAACTAAATTACTAAACAGAACAGAGTGTGAAATGTAGAAAACCAATTTATGCTTGCTTAAGGGGAAAGGTGAGTTGGGGTGCTGCATACAACAAGAGATTGAAATTAGCACAGATACCGTTCCATAAGCCAAATATATAATAGACAAGTGCTACTCCTTGCTCAACGAAGTGGACTCAACACCCCATATTAAACGCCTAACAATATACCTGACTAGTAAGAATCTTAAAAACTATGGATTTATATGTCTCCGAAAGAGAATCAAGCGTGTGTACAGCGGCATAAACGCAGCAGTGATAGGATTGGTGAGGTTCGGTGAGCAAATGCAGACCCTTTGAAGTCATATTGCATGGTACCCATTCCATGGGTCTCAACTCTCCAGGTTTAAGGGATTCTTCCTTCAGCTAAAACATGCATGTGGAACCCAGAGTATGATCCACCGTGTGATCGGAAAACGTGTTCAAATGTGTCTCAGTTTTCGTCCCCTGGTACTCGGGTGTAACATTCCAGACGCTTTACTAACACTCTCCCCACTTGGAGAGTCAGTGCCTTTAACCTCCTGTTTGGCCCAGTTTGCAATTTCTTCGGAAGATGAACAGGAATAAGGAGAAGCAATGGGAGACTATCTGTAGGTGTCTGGACGGGCAAATTTAACTCTCATTTCCCACCAGGAAGATAAATGAACCAAAGGCTCCGCGTGCCATGCTGGAACTAGATTAGGGCCTGAGGAGATCCTGCGGTGTTGCGGCCAGCTCACAAGAAAGCGAGTTGAAGAAAGGAGCTCAGGGGCACTGTAATTCAGAAACCTGCGGAGTTATAAATGACAGCTATCATCCAAAATTATACTGAAGTAAGGCTGCGAAGAGGACTTGAATGCGGGGCAGAATTGCTGGAAACTGATTTCAGAACGTACACGGGAGTAGCTCTTAAAGCATAGGAAAAGAGACAGAACTTGGAAAATAATGCACTTGGCAAAAAAGGGTATATGTGTTTTATCCAGAGCTCTCATACCTGAGGGGAGGAGATTCCCAGCAGGCTCCAACTGCCACCTGAGGGCTCACATTGCCAAGGCAACGTGAGCATGCCAGGCAGGAGTTACCTCACAGCAGAGGTCCCACCTCACAGAAGGGTGAGAAACCCAGCCAACATCAGACTCTCACCAGAGGGCCCACATCACCAAGGGGATGGGAACCAGGCAGGAGTGTCTTCACATCAGTGGGGCCACATCATCAAAAGCTGAGGTACTCAGCACATGTGTCCTCAAACCAGAGGACCCACATCACCAAGGACCTCGGAGTGAGGCAGGCAGGAGTAGTCTCACAACACTGGGCCCATAGAATAAAAAAGTGAGGAATCCAGCAGTTGGAACCTCCCAGCAGGCGGCCCAGAGCACCGAGGCCATGGGATCCAGGCCACAGTGAACTCACAGAAGAGGGCCCATGTCATGAAACTGAGCAACCCAGCCATTGGGACCTCAGAGCAGGAGGCCCACATCCCCATGGGGATGGAATTCTGGTAGGAGTGTCCTCGCACCACTGAGAACGTATCAGAAAATTTTGGGCGACCAGCAGTTAGGGCCTGACGCCAGAGGACCCTCATCACCAAGGGAAGGAGGCTCCCAGCAGGCTCCAACTGCCACCAGAGGGCTGACGTCGCCAAGGCGATGTGTGCCAACCAGGCACGAATGACCTCACAGCAGAGGGCCCACCTCAGAGAAGTGTGACGAACCCAGTCAGGATCAGACTCGCACCAGAGGGCCCACATCACCAAATGGATTGGAACCAGGCAGGAGTGTCCTCACATGAGTAGGGCCACATCATCTAAAGGTGAGGAACCCAGAACATGTGGCTTCAAACCATAGGACACCCATCACCAAGGGGCTGGGAGTGAGGCAGGCAGGAGGAGCCTCATAACAGAGGGCCCAAAAATAAGAAAGGTGAGGAATCCAGCAGTTGGAACCTCCCAGCAGGCGGCCCAGAGCACAGAGGCTAGAGGATCCAGGCCAGAGTGAACTAACACCAGACAGCCCACATCATGAAACTGTGAGCAACCCAGACATTGGGACCTCAGAGCAGAAGGCCCACATCCCCATGGTGATGGGAACATGACAGGAGTGTCCTGGCATCACTGGGCTCACATCAGAAAACGTGGGGTGCTCAGAAGTTAGGGCCTGACGCTAGAGGGCACTCATCACCGAGAGGAGGAGGCTCCCAGCAGGCTCCAGCTGCCACCAGAGGGCCAACGTCGCCAAGGTGATGTGTGCCAGCCTGGCAGGAGTGACCTCACAGCAGAGGGCCCACCTCACAGAAGGGTGAGGAACACAGCCAGGATCAGACTCTCACCAGAGGGCCCACATCACCAAGGGGATGGGAACCAGGCAGGAGTGTCCCCACACCAGTGGGACAACATCATCGAAAGGTGAGGATCCCAGCACATGTGTCCTCAAACCAGAGGAACCACATCACCAAGGGGTTCGGAATGAGGCTGGCAGGACTGGCCTCACAACACAGGGTCCATAGAATATAAAAGTTGAGGAATCCAGCAGTTGGAACCTCCCAGCAAGTGGCCCAGAGCACCGAGGCTATGGGATCCAGGCCGCAGTGAACTCACAGCAGAGGGCCCACATCATGAACCTGTGAGCAGCCCAGCTGTTGGGACCTCAGAACAGAAGGCCCACATCCCCATTGGGATGGGAACCTGGCAGGAGTGGCTTTGCACCACTTAGCACATATCAGAAAATGTTAGGAGCCCAGCAGTTAGGGCCTGACGCCAGGGGGCCCTCATAACTGAGGGGAGGAGACTCCCAGCAGGTTCCAACTGCCAACAGAGGGCCCACGTCTACAAGGTGGCATGCGCCAGCCAGGCAGTAGTGACCTCACAGCAGAGGGCCTATCTCACAGAAGGGTGAGGAACCGAGGCAGGATGAGACTCTCACCAGAGGGCCCACAACACCAAGGGGATGGGAACCAGTCAGGACTGTCCTCCCACCAGTGGGGCCACATCATCGAAGGTGAGGAACCCAGCACATGTGGCCTCATATCAGAGGACATACATCACAAAGGGGATGGGAGTGAGGCAGGTAGGAGTAGCCTAAAAACAGAGGGCCCAAAGAATAAAAAAAGTGAGGAATCCAGCATTTGGAACCTCCCAGCAGGCGGCCGAGAGCACAGAAGCTATGGGATGCAGGCAGGAGTGAACTAAGAGCAGAGAGCCCACATCATGAAACTGTGAGCAACCCAGGCATTGGGACCTCAGAGCAGAAAGCCCACATCCCCATGGGGATGGGAACCTGACAGGAGTGTCCTGGCATCACTGGGCTCACATCAGAAAACGTGGGGAGCCCAGCAGTTAGAGCCTGATGCTAGAGGGCCGTCATCACCGAGGGCAGGAGGCTCCCAGCAGGTTCCATGTGCCAACAGAGGGCCCACATCGCCAAGGTGATGTGTGCAAGTCAGGCAGGATTGACCTCACAGCAGAGGGCCTACCTCACAGAAGAGTGAGGAACCCAGCCAGGATAAGACTGTCACCAGAAGGCCCACATCACCAAGGGGATGGGAACCAGGCAGGAGTGTCCTCACACCAGTGGGGCCACATCATTGAAAGTTGCCTAACCCAGCACATGTGGCCTCAAACCAGAAGACCCACATCACGAAGGGGTTGCGAGTGAGGCAGGCAGGAGGAGCATCACAACACAGGACCCATAGAATACAAAAGTTGAGGAATCGAGCAGTGGGAAGCTCCCAGCAGGCAGCCAAGACCACAGAGGCTATGGGATCCAGGCCACAGTGAACTAACACCAGAGAGCCCACATCATGAAATTGTGATCAACCCAGCCGTTGGAACCTCAGAGCAGAAGGCCCACATCCCCATGGGGATGGGAACCTAAGAGGAGTGCTTGAGCAACACTGGGCTCACTAAGAAAAGTTGGGGAGCCCAGCAGTTAGGGCCTGACGTCAGAGGGCCCTCATCACAGAGCTGAGGAGGCTCCCAGCAGGGTCCAATTGCCACCAGAGGGCTCATGTCAACAAGGCGAGGTGAGCAACCCAGGCAAGAGTTACCTGATAGTAGAGGGCCCACCTCACAGATGGGTGAGGAACCCAGCCAGGATCAGACTCTCACCAGAGGGCCCACATCACAAAGGGGATGGGACCCAGTCAGGATTATCCTCACACCAGTGGGGCCTCATCATCTTAAGGTGAGGAACCCAGCACATGTGTCCTCAAACCAGAGGACCCACATCACCAAGGGCCTTGGAGTGAGGCAGGCAGGAGTAGCCTCACAACACAGGGCACATAATATAAAAAACGTGAGGATTCCAGCATTTAGACCTTCCAGCAGGCGGCCCAGAACACCGAGGCTATGGGATCCAGGCCACAGTGAACTCACAGCAGAGGGCCCACATCACAAAACTGTGAGCAACCCAGGAGTTGAGACCTCAGCGCAGAAGGACCACATCCCCATGGGAATGGGAACCTGGCTGGAGTGTCCTCGCACCACTGGGCGCACATCAGAAAATGTGGGGAGCCCACCATTTAGGGCCTGACGCCAGAGGGCCGTCATCACCGAGAGGAGGAGGCGCCCTGCACGCTCCAACTGCCACCAGAGGGCTCACGTCTCCAAGGTGACGTGTGCCAGCCAGGCAGGAGTGACCTCACAGCAGAGGGCCTACCTCACAGAACGTTGAGGAACCCAGCCAGGATTAGACTCTCGCCAGAGGGCCCACCTCACCAAGGGGATGGGAACCAGGCAGGAGTGTCCTCACACGAGTGGGGTCACATCATCGAAAGGTGAGGAACGCAGCACATGTGGCCTCAAGCCATAGGACAGTCATCACCAAGGGGCTGGCAGTGAGGCAGGCAGGAGGAGCCTCACAACAGAGGGCACATAGAATAAAAAAGTTGAGGAATCCAGCAGTTGGAACCTCCCAGCAGGCGGCTCAGAGCACCGATGATAAGGGATCCTTGCCGGAGTGAACTCACAGCAGAGGGCCCACATCATGGTACTGTGAGCAAGCCAGCCGTTTTGACCTCAGAGCAGAAGGCCCATATCGCCATGGGGATGGGAACCTGGCAAGAGTCTCCTCACTCACTTGGCGCACATCAGAAAATGTGGGGAGCCCACCATTTAGGGCCTGACGCCAGAGGGCCGTCATCACCGAGAGGAGGAGGCGCCCTGCACGTTCCAACTGCCACCAGAGGGCTCACGTCTCCAAGGTGACGTGTGCCAGCCAGGCAGGAGTGACCTCACAGCAGAGGGCCCACCTCACAGAAGGGTGAGGAACCCAGCCAGGATCAGACACTCACCTGAGGGCCCACATCAGCAAGGGGATGGGAACCAGTCAGGACTGTCTTCCCTCCAGTGGGGTCACATCATCGAAAGGTGCGGAACCCAGCACATGTGGCCTCAAATCAGAGGACACATATCACAAAGGGAATGGGAGTGAGGCAGGCAGGAGTAGCCTAAAAACAGAGGTCCCAAAGAATAAGAAAGGTGAGGAATCCAGCAGTTGGAACCTCCCAGCAGGCGGTCCAGAGCACAGAAGCTATGGGATGCAGGCAGGAGTGAACTAACAGCAGAGAGCCCACATCATGAAACTGTGAGCAACCCAGGCTTTGGGACCTCAGAGCAGAAGGCCCACACCCCAATGGGGATGTGAACCTGGCTGGAGTGTCCTCGCACCACTGGGCACACATCACAAAATGTGGGGAGCCCAGCAGTTAGGGCCTGATGCCAGAGGGCCCTCATCACCGAGGAGAGGAGGCTCCCAGCAGGCTCCAAGTGCCACCAGAGGGCTCATGTCCACAAGGCGAGGTGAGCAAGCCAGGCAGGAGTGACCTCACATCAGACGGCCTACCTCACAGATTGGTGAGGAACCCAGCCAGGATCAGACTCTCAACAGAGGGCCCACATCACCAAGGGGATGTGAACCAGGCAGGAGTCTCCTAAGACCATTGGTCCCACATCATCGAAAGGTGAGGAACCCAGCACATGTGGCCTCAAACCAGACGACACACATCACGAAGGGGCTGGGAGTGAGGCAGGCAGGAGGATCCTCACAACAGAGGGCCCAAAAATTTAAAAAAGTGAGGAATCCAGCAGTTGGAACCTCCCAGCAGGCGGCCAAGAGCACAGAGGCTATGGGATCCAGGCTTCTGTGAACTAACACCAGAGAGCCCACATCATGAAAATGTGAACAACCCAGCCGTTGGGACCTCAGAGCAGAAGGCCCACATCCCCATGGAGATGGGATCCTAAGAGGAGTGCCAAAGCATCACTGGGCTCACTAAGAAAAGTTGGTGAGCCCAGCAGTCAGGGCCTGATGTAAGAGGGCCCTCATCACCGGGGGGAAGAGATTCCCAGCACGCTCCAACTGCCACCACACGGCTGACTTCACCAAGGCAATGTGTGCCAGCCATGCAAGAGTGACCTATCAGCAGAGGGTCTCCCTCACAGGTGGGTGAGGAACAAAGCCAGGAACAGACTCTCACCAGGGGGTCCACATAACCACGTGGATGAGAACCAAGCAGGAGTGTCCTCACACTAGTGGGGCCACATCATCGAAAGGTGAGGAACCCAGCAAAAGTGGCCACAAACCAGAGGACCCACATCACCAAGGGGTTGAGAGTGAGGTAGGTGTCTGGACGGGCATATTTAACACTCATTTCCCACCAGGAAGAGGAATTAACCAAAGGCTCAGCGTGCCCTGCCAGAAGCAGATTAGGGCCTGAAGCAGTCTTGCGGGTTTGCGGCCAGCTCACAAGAAAGCGAGTTGAAGAAAGGAGCTCAGGGGCCCTGTAATTCACAAACCTGCAGAGTTATAAATGACAGATAACGTCCAAAAATATATTGAAGTAAGGCTGCGAAGAGGACTTGAAAGCGGGGCAGAATTGCAGGAAACCGATTTCAGGAGGTAGACTGGATTTGCATTTAAAGCATAGGAAAAGAGGCAGAACATCGACAATGATGCACTTGGCAACAAAGGGCGTATGAGTTTGTTCCTGAATATATTCAGGAAAAAACACATACGCCCTTTTTGGCAAACCAAGCAAGCTTGCAATGGAAATCCGAACTACTATGAAGTGTCACTTCCCCCCGGTCTAAAGGGCCATCTGAGAAAAGTGTAAAATCCAGAAAGGCAAGACAGGCCATGGGGAAAAAGGAGCCTTGTTATGCTGATGGGCGGGATGTACATTGCCAACAGCCACTCTGGAGAAGTGTATGGTGTTTCCTGATACATCTGAAAAACAAAGCAACAGAGTCTAGGGCATTTCCACTTATGGTCCTATAGCTTAGGGAAATTAAAATCAAAAAGACACAGCCACCCCAAAATTTACAACGGCTCTGTTTACAGGAGCCTCTTCTACAGTACAAGTTAAATATCCCAGAGAACAAATAATTGATAAAGAAGTTGCGGTACTTATGTACAACAGAATACCACTCAGCAATGAAATCTGTGTCACCAGGCCTGTACCAGCATAATGAGTGGATTGAGGCATGATGATTCTAAGTGAAATAAGTCACACAGAAAAAGAAACATCATAAGGTATCACTAATGCACGGAATGTAAACTTGGCTACACATGAACTGAATTACAAAACAGAACAGGGTCTCAAGTTTAGAAAACCAACTTATGCTTGCTTAAGGGGAAAGGTGAGTTGGGGTGCTGCATAAAACCAGAGTTTGAAATTAGCACAGATACCGTTCCATAAGCCAAATACGTAATAGACAAGACCTACCCCTTGCTCAACGAAATGGACTCAACAATGAGGTATCACCTCACACCTGTTAGAATGGGCATCATCTGAAAATCTACAAACAACAAATGCTGGAAAGGGTGTGGAGAAAAGGAAGCCTCTTCCACTATTGTTGGGAATATAAATTGATACAGTCACTATGGAGAACAATATGGAGTTTCTTAAGAAACTAATAATAGAATTACCATATGATACAGCAATCCCAGGACTGGACATATACCCAGACAAAACCATAAATCAAAAAGAGACATTCACCGCAATGTTCATTGCATCACTATTTACAATATCGAGGTAATGGAAGCAACCTAAATGCCCACAGACAGACGAATGCATAAAGATGTGGTACATATATAAAATGGAATATTACTAAGCCATGAAAGGAATGAAATTGGGTCATTTGTAGAGACGTCGATGGATCTAGAGACTGTCATACAGAGTGAAGTAAGTCAGAAAGAGAAAAACAAATCTTGTATATTCATGCATATATGTGGAACCTAGAAAAACTGTACAGATTAACCGTTTTGCAAGGCATAAATAGAGCAACAGATGTAGACAACAATCGTATGGACAACAAGGGGGGAAAGCTCTTGGAGGGGTGGTGGTGGGAGGAGTTGAGAGATTGGGATTGGCATGTAAACATTTATATGTATAAAATAGATAACCAATGAGAACCTGCTGTATAAAAATATAAAATAAAATTCAAAATTAAAAAGAAATAAAATTTAAAAAATAAAACAGAAAAAACAATTATTCCCTTCACATACATGTATTTATATGAATAAATTATTTCCATGCTTATATCTGTAAATACAAAAAAGAGGAATAAAATCTACCTTGAACCAAAAACGAAAAAGAGAAACAAAAAAACAGAACCCACCAGTTACTCAGAGGAAAACCGTATCAGGGCACTTGCTCCAGTTGTAAACAATTCTGAAGTTGGTCAGTGGTGGGGAATCGTCTCCCATTCAGCCAGCAGCCCCCACACAACAAGCGTCCTCATTGCAAAGCTGGGGCACCGTGCCGAGGCATCTGTGAGTAAACGTGAGCTGAACCCCAGGCCAGTTGCTGCTGAACTGTTCCCGCCCTTCCCAGGTAAAACACCTGAATATATACAAGGACTTGAAAGCCTAGAGGAAGGGCCATGGAGCCACACGAGTGACAGCATGCCAGCTGACTTGGTGCCTGCAGGCCAGCCAGGATGGTCCTGGCCCTGGGTGCTCTTCTGGAAGATTTCCATTTCCCTGCCTGAGATACCCGTCCTGTCCCTGCCCCCACTGCTTTTTTCCTTCCTCACCTCTGCCCAGGGAGAAATTCCAGCAGCAGGTATGGGTGACACATCCTCTTCTTTAGCAGGTGGCAGCCTGGCAACTGCTGCAGAAAGTCCAGCAGAGCCCCACTCACACTGGGCCACCCACAAAGCCGTGGCCTCTCACTCCCTCCCACCAGCCCAGCCCCGAGACTGCTGACAGGGCAGAGAAAATGGCGTCAGGCACAGCTGCAGGGGCTTTTGCTGCCTGGAGTGGTATTTATATTGATCTCAACCCAGGCACACCTGGGGAGGGCTGGCCGGCATGGTAAGGCTGCCCAGGTCAGCCAATCATCACCCCTCAGGGGCTCACAGTTGCAGAAAATGGAACTTGCTGAACCGGCCAGGTCCAAGGAACAGGTGTGGGCTCCTGAGAGTCAGGATAGACAAGGGGCTGCAGCTTTGGCTTGTTTTCTAATCATTTTATCTGGCCCATGAGTGGGAGACAACTTCAAGAAAACCCTCTCCTAATGAGAGGAACCCAGGAGTCAGGGAGAGGAGGGGTGGGTGGTGGTTGGAGACAGAGGCCTGGTGCCCTGGGTGCAGTGGAAGTCTCTGGAAGACCAGGTGGAGGGAGGCCACACAGAGTGATGCCCAGGGTCACAGACCTGTCGGAGCTGCTGTTTGTTAGTTCAAGTCCTGCTCTGAGGTGCTCTGTGTCAGCTCTGAGCGACAGGTGAGCTGGGGGTGCTCTTCAATGAGGGCTATGTGCACGGTTCCTGTGTGCCCAGCCCTGCCACGGTACCTGCAAGGGTAGCTCTGTATCCTGGGAGGGGCCTGACCATGAGAGCCCCGTGGGCTGGGTTGGGGGTGGGGTACCTGCCCAGGAGAGCTCCATATCCTGGGATTGGCCTGACCACGAGAGCCCCATGGGCTGCTGGGGACCTGGTAAAGGATGTCAGGACAGTCAGTGAAGCCACCGAGGATATACCTCCAGTTGCTCCTGATCCCTACACCCTGCTGGTCATTCTACCAACCACCAGGACATGGTATTCTGTATTAGTCTTCAATGATGCCTTCTTTTGTATTCCATTAGTCCCAGAGTCACAAGAAATTTTGGTTTGTGAGTGGCAGGACTCAACATACAACTAAAACAATACTTCCGGGCCGTCTTGCCCCAAGGGTTCAAAAATTCCCACACCATCTTTGGGGAAAGCTTAGCTAACGACCGAAAAGTTCTACCTCTGGAAAAGGAAACCCTCCTTCAATATGCAGATGACATTCTGATCGCCAGCCCTACTAAGGAGGCCTCTGAACTACCAAGCCAATAAAGGATAGAAGTTGTCCAAGAAAAAGCTCAAATATCACAGACTGCAGTGACCTGCCTGGGCTTCATTCTCACACAAGGTCAGAGAAGCCCATCCCAGGAAAGGGAAGAAACCATTTGCAGCCTTACCCCTTTCTAAAACTAGAAGACAGCTTAGGGGTTCCTGGGGAGGCCAGGGTTTGCTGCTTCTGGATCCCTAACTACAGTCTACTAGCTGGGCCTCTATATGAAACACTGAAAGGAAAAGATGATGATCCTTTTGAACAGAATCCAGAAGTGGCCTTTCAAGAATGGAAAGAGCAGTCAATTCAGACCCTTGCCCTGGAACTCCCTAATTGAGCTAAACCCTTTGACCTTTCCATTCCCGGTGAAAGGTGAATCGCCATTGGAGAATTAGTGCAAAAACTGGGACCACTTGAAATGGAACAACGCAAGAATGCCATCCAGGTAGGATAAACTACAGTCACCAAGGGGCTTGGCCCACTGCCACATCTGGCCAAGATACTGGCGGTATCTAAAAACCTGGAAATCAGCAGCCCAAAAGGCCACCTCCCTCCTAAGGGAAAAGGACCCCACGTGGTGATCCTAATCACCAACCATGCCCTGAAGTTGCAGGGTTCGCTCCGTGGGCACACCGACCTCGAGTGAGGAGGCCCTCCAACTCCAACATCCAGAGAGATAACCGGGGGCAACAGGGCACCATGACGACTCGTGTGAACATCACTTGACCTGGAGTTTCTCTCATAAAACAACAATAGTGTGTCCCGAAGGAGTAGACTACTGCTTGCAGGACTTCCTGCACCCGGAGGGGAGCTAATAATCTTGGCGGGGGAACCGTATATCACACCGTCACCATAGAAAAGCCTACAGACACCGTGATGATGGTGGCCAATAAGACCGGCTGGACTCCTGTTTACTTCAAAAGGCTGTTGACTCAGTGGCCATCATGGTCCTTGATCACCACTGACCCTGGACTGTCTGGGAGTTGAGCGGGCAGGGCTCTGACACCTGGTGCTGTTTTTACGTTAATTCAGGGGCCTAATTGAAGAAAGAGCAGACTACTGGTCAGAGCATCTAGGCTGGCAGAAACGGTCAGCCTAAGGTGGCCGAACAAATGTGGGGCGGGGTGAAACCGGCCCCCACAGCGTCTCTGCACATCTCTTTCCTGGACCCTTAAAGGTCATTAGAATCTATAACACTTCCAATGCTGGTGCTCAGGCGGACGAGCAGGGAGGCAGGGGTCCTGGGGCCAATCAACGTCACCTGGAGGCTGCTGGGGAGAAGTTCTGACCCTCGTCCCCTGGTATGAGGGCTCCCAACTCAGCACTCAGCAGTTACAGAAGAAGGGTCTGCACCCTCAGCACTCCAAGAATGAGGAACGGGACAAAAGGCAGAGGAGGGGTTTGTCCCCAGCAAAGCCCATTAAAAATCCCTGGGAGATAAAAATAGAATGTGGGCAATAAAGTCAAGTCTGACCTTTTTTATCCTTTGTGCTTTGTCTAATTTCACGTGCTCCTAGGGTCCCGCATGCAGAGGTTCCACACCCGGCACTTCAGACCAGATTTCCTGGTGCAGAATGGCTGGGTCGACACCTCAGCTCCTGGGGCCCAGTGCAGACTCCGAGATATAGAGCCTGAGCTGCAGCCAACCCGGCCCTTGAGAGCTCCGCCCCCTCCCTCCCACTGACTCTGACAGGATCTCTACACAGCAGCCCAGCCCACAGCCCACGGGGTAGTGCATGCTCTCACCTCTCCATTCTCTGATGAAAATATAAAGTTTCCTTTGCTTGGGAACCAAACTCAGTCTCGATCTGTTGGCCCCAATGACACTGGGCAGGGGGACCCTTGTTGGGGTCCACTCTGGAGGATCAGTAACAGAAATTGAGACTATTGTAACTTCAGTGAACAGATGTGTGAGCCAAACTGTAGTTAACATAGAACAGTTTATAAGGCTCGGGTAAAATAAGATGTTTCTAACACTTCCATTTGATATTTCCATCACTTTATTATAAGCAAGTTCAGTGAAAAGGTTTGTCTTATTTGTCAGGTCAATATTAGAGAAATGAAGTGATTTCTTTCCAAGGATGTACATCTAATAATCTTGGTTAAAGCTTCAATCTTGTTTTAAATGCTTTTCCATTGAAAATGATACCTCTCTTTCAGCTCCCCCATTTCTGAGAAGTATAAAATCTTATAATTTATTATTACCAAAGGGGAAAGGTGGGAGGAGGGATAAATTAACAGTTTGGAATTAACACATACACACTGCTATGTATAAAATAGATCATCAACAAGGAACTACTGTATAGCACAGGGAACTACACTCAATATTGTGCAATAACCTATAAGGGGAAATAATCGGAAAAAGAATAGATATTTTTATTGACATCATCTATCAATGACAGTTAAAGTGTAACCTAAGGGAAGCCGGTGGTGAGTGCTTCTGACCCTGAAGACTTCAGTCATCTAAAGTTTGGACTCTGCCTACTTCCCAAGGCCCTTAATGAACATATGTGTAGCCGTAGCTTAAAAAACTCCCCAGTTTGGGTTTCGGGGAGACACTGATTTTGAAAAAGCCCTGGTGTTCTCCTTACATGAATGGGACTCTTCCTACTGCTAAAACATGTCTGTCACATCCAGAGGATGGTATACCGTCTGATCGGGAAGAGTTTGGAAAAGGCATCTCATCTCCTCATCTCCTGGTGCTCGGGTTCACCCCTCCAGCGTCTTTACTAACAGTCTCCCCACTTGGAGATGTCAACACTGTCAACATCCTGTTGCGTACAGTTTGGAATTTGTCCAGAGGATGAAGCGGAAGGATGAGGAACAATGAGAGACAAGTCCTAGGTGTTCAGACAGGCACATGTCACTCTAATTTCCAATCAGGAAGATGAATTGACCAAAGGCTAGGGTTGCCCATGGAAACAGTATAGGGCTTGAGGAAATCCCACTGCTTTGTGGCCAGTTCCCATAAACACAAGTTGAACAATGGAACTCAGGGGCAGTAAAATTCACGAAACTGCAGAGTTGAAAATATCTATCACTGAAAAATGTCTTGAGGAAAGTCAGAGAAAAGGATTGGCAAGCAAGGGAGAATGGCAGGAAAGGGATTTGAGGAGGTAGAAAGGACTCGCCATTAAGCACAAGAAAAGGGGCTGAACATTGCCGACATTGCAGTTGGCCAAAAAGGCTGTATGTGTTTTTTTCTGTATATATTCAAGAAAAGGGCATACACTTTTTTAGCCAACCAAACAGGTGGGCACTGGAAATCAATACTACAAAAGATATCACTTCGCATCAGTCAGAAGAGCCATCCTCATAAAGTGTAAACGCCAGAAATGCAGGACAGGGCAAGGAGAAGAGGGAGCCCTGTGAGGCTTATAGTGGAAATGTATATTGCCAACGGCCATTCTGGAGAAGTGTATTGTGTTTACTAAAGCATCTAAAAAATGAGCTACAGAGCATAGGGCACTTGCACTCATGGGCGTATATCTTGGGAAAAACAAAAATCGAGAGGACACAGGCACCCCAATGTTTACTGCCTCTCTGTTTAAAAGATCCTCGACTAGGATATAACTTAAATGTCTCTGGAGGGAAAAAATGGATAGAGATGTGGTACTTATGTAGAGTGGAATATTACTCAGCCTGGAAATCAATGAAATATGGCCAGTTGTAACAACTCCGGAGGAGTTACGTATGATCATTCTAAGTGACATAAATATGTAGAAAACACGCGTAAGGCTGCCAAACGGGAAAGGTGGGGAGGGGTGAGGCATCATCCAGGAGGTTGAAATTAGCAAAGATACCATTCCAAATACCAAACTGATAATCAACAAGGCCTACACGGTAGCTAAAAGAACTGCACTCAGCACACTCAAGTCACCGGAAAAGAATATCTATGACTGGTAAGAATCTGAAAAAGAAATTATTGATGTCTCTCTGTACGTGAATCAAGTGGATGTACAGCAGCAAGAAACAGAGCTTTGAAAATCAGCTGTAAACAACATAGTAATAAATTGAAAAAAATAAACGACAGAGAGACAGAGAAAACCTCTTACAACTTTTCCTCAGGGACGGTGATGCAACATGGATTGAACACATCTAGACCCACAGCAGGATGAGACATAAGGCTGGAAACTGTTCGCGCTAAGAGAAATGTGAGGTTGGGTGAGGAAATGCACACCCTTTAAAGTAATACTACCTGGTACCCATTCAATGGGTCCCAAATCTGCAGGTTCAAGGAATCTTCCTACAGCTAAAACATGCATGGAAAACCCAGAGGACTGTACACCATGTGATCGGGAGATGTGTCTAAAATGCACCTCATTTATCCTCTCCTGGTGCTCCTGTTCATCATTCCATCCACGTTACTTAGAATCTCCCCACTTAGAGAATCAGCACATTTAAACTTCTGTTTCACACATTTTGCAAATTGTGAGGAGGATGAACGGGAACAGGGGGAACCAATGAGAGAATAGTTGTAGGGGTTTGGACGGGCACATGTCACTCTAATTTCCCATTAAGAATAAGAATTAAAAAAAGGCTCAGCCCGCCTCGCCGGAGCCAAAATAGGGCCTGAAGCAATCCTGCGGTTTTGAGGCCAGCTCACAAAAGAGCAACTTAAAAAATGGAGCTCAGGGTCACTGCAATTCACAAACCTGCAGAGTTATAAATGAAAACTAACGTCCAAAAATATGTTGAGGTAAGGCAAAGAAGAGGATCTGAATGCAAGACAGAATTGCAAGAAACAGATTTCAAGAGATAGATTGGACTCGCCTTTAAAGCACATGAAAAGCGGCAGAATTTCGACAATGATGCAGTTGGCCCAAAAGGGAGTATGCGTTTTTTCCTGAATATATCCAGGAAAAAACGCATACGCACTTTATGGGCAACCAAGCAAGCAAGCAATGCAAATGTGCACAACAAAGAAGTCTCATTTCCCACCGGTCAAAAGGGCCATCCGAAAAAATTGTAAAAACCAGAAATGCAGGACAGGCCATGGAGAACAGGGAGCCTTTATACGCTGATGGACAGTGTGTGAACTGCCGAGAGCCACTCTGGAGAAGTGTATGGTGGTTCCTAAATCATCTAAAAAACAGAGCGACAGAGCATAGGGCACTTCCAATCACGGGAGTATATCTAGGGAAGTCTAAAAATCAACAAGACACAAGCACACCACAGTTTAGGGCTACTCTGTTTACAAGAACCTCAACTTCAGTACACCTTAAATATCCCAGGAAAGAGAACAATGGATAAAGAAAATGTGGTACTTATGTACAATGGAATATCTCTTCACCATGAAATCAATGTAATAAGGCTAGTAGAAGGATAAAGAGTGGATTGAGGTCCGATAATACTACTTGAAATAAGTCAAACAGAAAAAGAAACATATCATAAGATATCACTTATAGAGGGAGGATAAATATGGCTGCACAAAAAATGAATTACAAAACAGAACAGTGTCTCACATTTAGAAAACACACTTATGTCAGCTTAAGGGGAAAGGAGAGGTGGGGTGATGCATAAAACCAGAGTTTGAAATTAGCACAGATACCGTTCAATAAACCAAATAGGTATCAGACAAGATCTACACCTTGCTCAATGAACTGGCCTCAACACACCCTATAAACCGCAGAGAAATATATCTGAGTAATAAGAATCTTAAAACCCATGTATTGATATATCTCCATAAGGGAATCAAGTGTGAGCAGAGCGGCACAAACACAGCAGTGAAAATGAGCTAAACCCCATTATAGAAATAAATTTTAAAACCAAAACGCAGAAACAATGAAAGAGAGAAAAATTCTTACAAAATTCACTCAGGGGCTGTGATGCAACCTGGAATGACCACATATAAACCCACAGCTGGATAAGACATAAGGCTGGACACTTGGGGCTGAAAGGATTGGAGAGCTTTGGTGAGCAACTGCCGAAAGTTTAATGCAATACTTCATGCTACTTATTCCAAGGGTCCCAACACTCCAAGTTGAAGGGAATCTTCCTACAGCTAAACCATGCATGGGAAATCCAGCAGATGGTATACCATATGATCGGGAAAGGTTTCTAAAATGCACCTCATTTTCCTCTCCTGGGGCTCCGGATCAACATTCCAGCCACTTTACTAACAACATCTCCACATGGAGAGTCAATGCCTTTAAGTTCCGGTATCGCACAGTCTGCAGTTAGTGCGGAGGATGAATGGGAATAGGGGGAACCAGTGAGAAAATAGCTGTAGCGGTTTCAATGGGCACATGTCACTCTAATTTCAATTCAGGAAGAAGAATTAACCAAAGGCAGAGCAAGGCGCCCCAGAAGAAGAATAGGGCCTGAAGAAATCCTGTGGATATGAGGCAAGATCACAAAAATAAGAGCTGAAAAATGGAGCTAAGGGCCACTGCAATTCAAAAACCTGCAGAGTTATAAAGGCCAACTATTTTCCAAAAGTATATTGAAGTAAGGCTATGAAGAGGCACTGAGAGCAAGGCAGAACTGCAGGAAACCAATTTCAGGAGGTAGACTGGAATTGCACTGAAAACATATGAAAAGACTCAGAACGTCGACAATGATGCACTTGGCCAAAAAGGGCGTATGCGTTCTTTCCTGAATATATTCAGGAAGAAACGCATACGCCCTTTCTGGCCAACCAAGCAAGCTTGCAAAGGAAATCTGCACTACAATGAAGTCTCACTGCCCCCCGGTCAAAGGGACTTCTGAAAAAAGAGTAAAATCCAGAAAGGCAGGACAGGCCATGGAGAACTGGGAGCCTTGTTATGCTGATGGGCGAGATGTAAATTGCCAACAGCCACTCTGGAGAAGTGTATGGTGTTTCCTGAAACATTCAAAAAATTAAGCAACAGAGCCTAGGGCACTTCCACTTATGGTCCTATAGCTTAGGGAAATTAAAATCAAAAAGACACAGCCACCCCAAAGGTTGGGATGGCTCTGTTTACAAGAACCTCATTTACGGTACACGTTCAATATCGCAAAAAGCGAAAAATGGATAAAGAAGTTGTGGTACTTACGTACAATGCAATATCACTCAGCAATGAAATCTATGTCATCAGGCCCGTAGCAGCATAATGAGTGGATTCAGGTACGATGATTCTAAGTGAAATAAGTCACACAGAAAGAGAAACATCATAAGATATCACTACTACACGGAATGTAAACTTGGCTACACAGGAACTGAATTACAAAACAGAACAGGGTCTCAAATGTAGAAAACCAACTTATGCTTGCTTAAGGGGAAAGGTGAGTTGGGGTGCTGCATAAAACCAGAAATTGAAATTAGCAGATACCGTTCCATAAGACAAATATGTAATAGACAAGAGCTACTCCTTGCTCAACGAAGTGGACTCAACATCCCATATTAAAAGCCTAAGAATATACCTGACTAGTAAGAATCTTAAAACCTATGGATTTATATGTCTCCGAAAGAGAATCAAGCATGTGTACAGCGGCATAAATGCAGCAGTGATAGGATTGGTGAGGTTCGGTGAGCAAATGCAGACCCTTTGAAGTCATATTGCATGGTACCCATTCCATGGTCTCAACTCTCCAGGTTTAAGGGATTCTTCATTCAGCTAAAACATGCATGTGGAACCCAGAGTATGATCCACGGTGTGATCGGGAAACGTGTTCAAATGTGTCTCAGTTTTCGTCCCCTGGTACTCGGGTACAACATTCCAGACGCTTTACTAACACTCTCCCCACTTGGAGAGTCAGTGCCTTTAACCTCCTGTTTGGCCCAGTTTGCAGTTTCTGTGGAAGATGAACAGGAAGATGGAGAACCAAGGAGAGACTAGCTGGAGGTGTCTGGAAGGGCAAATTTAACTCTCATTTCCCACCAGGAAGAGGAATTAACCAAAGGCTCAGCGTGCCATGCCGGAACCACACTAGGGACTGAAGCAATCCTGCGGTGTTGCGGCCAGCTCACAAAAAAGCGAGTTGAAGAAAGGAGCTCAGGGACACTCTAAATCACAACCCTACAGAGTTATAAATGACACTTATCGTCCAAAAATATATTGAAGTAAGGCTGCCAAGAGGACTTGAAAGCGGGGCAGAATTGCAGGAAACCGATTTCAGGAGGTAGACTGGAATTGCATGTAAAGCATAGGAAAAGAGGCAGAACGTCCACAATGATGCACTTGGCCAAAAAGGGTGTATGCGTTCTTTCCTGAATATATTCAGGAAAAAACGCATACGCCCTTTTTGGCCAACCAAGCAAGCTTGCAAAGGTAATCTGCACTACAATGAAGTCTCACTGCCCCCACGGTCAAAAGGGCCATCTGAAAAAAGTGTAAAATCCAGAAAGGCAGGACAGGCCATGGAGAACTGGGAGCCTTGTTATGCTGATGGGCGGGATGTAAATTGCCAGCAGCCACTCTGGAGAAGTGTATGGTGTTTCCTGAAACATCCAAAAAACAAAGCAACAGAGCCTAGGGCACTTCCACTTATGGTCCTATAGCTTAGGGAAATTAAAATCAAAAAGACACAGCCACCCCAAGTTTGGGACGGCTCTGTTTACAAGAACCTCGTTTACGGTACAAGTTCAATATCACAGAAAGCGAAAAATGGATAAAGAAGTTGTGGTACTTACGTACAATGCAATATCACTCAGCAATGAAATCTATGTCATCAGGCCTGTAGCAGCATAATGACTGGATTCAGGTACGATGATTCTAAGTGAAATAAGTCACACAGAAAAAGAAACATCATAAGGTATCACTAATACATGGAATGTAAACTTGGCTACACAGGAACTGAATTACAAAGCAAAACAGGGTCTCAAATGTAGAAAGCCAACTTATGCTTGCTTAAGGGGAAAGGTGAGTTGGGGTGCTGCATAAAACCAGAGATTGAAATTAGCACAGATACCGTTCCATAAGCCAAATATATAATAGACAAGAACTACTCCTTACTCAACGAAGTGGACTCAACACCCCATATTAAACGCCTAAGAATATACCTGACTAGTAAGAATCTTAAAACCTATGGATTTATATGTCTCCGAAAGAGAATCAAGCGTGTGTACAGCGGCATAAACGCAGCAGTGATAGGATTGTTGAGGTTCGGTGAGCAAATGCAGACCCTTTGAAGTCATATTGCATGGTACACATTACATCGGTCTCAACTCTCTAGGTCTAAGGGATTCTTCCTTCAGCTAAAACATCCATGTGGAACCAAGAGTATGATCCACCATGTGATCGGGAAATGTGTTCAAATGTGTCTCAGTTTTAGTCCCCTGGTACTCGGGTGCAACACTCCAGATGCTTTACTAACACTCTCCCCACTTGGAGAGTCAGTGCCTTTAACCTCCTGTTTGGCCCAGTTTGCAATTTCTGTGGAAGATGAACAGGAATAGTGAGAACCAATGAGAGACTAGCTCGAGGTGTCTGGACGGGCAAATTTAACTCTCATTTCCCACCAGGAAGAGGAATTAACCAAAGGTTCAGCATGCCGTGCCAGAACCAAACTAGGGCCTGAAGCAATCCTGCAGTGTTGCGGCCAGCTCACAAGAAAGCGAGTTGAAGAAAGGAGCTCAGGGGCACTGTAATTCACAAACCTGCAGAGTTATAAATGACAGCTATCGTCCAAAAATATATTGAAGTAAGGCTGCCAAGAGGAGTTGAAAGCGGGGCAGAATTGCAGGAAACCGATTTCAGGAGGTAGACTGGAATTGCATGTAAAGCATAGGAAAAGAGGCAGAACGTCCACAATGATGCACTTGGCCAAAAAGGGCGTATGCGTTTTTTCCTGAATATATTCAGGAAAAAACGCATACGCCCTTTTTGGCCAACCAAGCAAGCTTGCAAAGGAAATCTGCACTACAATGAAGTCTCACTGCCCCCCGGTCAAAAGGGCCATCTGAAAAAAGTGTATAATCCAGAAAGGCAGGACAGGCCATGGAGAACTGGGAGCCTTGTTATGCTGATGGGCGTGACGTAAATTGCCAACAGCCACTCTGGAGAAGTGTATGGTGTTTCCTGAAACATCCAAAAAACAAAGCAACAGAGCCTAGGGCACTTCCACTTATGGTCCTATAGCTTAGGGAAATTAAAATCAAAAAGACACAGCCACCCTAAAGTTTGGGACGGCTCTGTTTGCAAGAACCTCGTTTACGGTACAAGTTCAATATCACAGAAAGCGAAAAATGGATAAAGAAGTTGTGGTACTTACGTACAATGCAATATCAGTCAGCAATGAAATCTATGTCATCAGGCCCGTAGCAGCATAATAAATGGATTCAGGTACGATGATTCTAAGTGAAATAAGTCACACAGAAAAAGAAACATCATAAGATATCACTAATACATGGAATGTAAACTTGGCTACACAAGAACTGAATTACAAAACAGAACAGAGTGTCAAATGTAGAAAACCAACTTAGGCTTGCTTAAGGGGAAGGGTGAGTTGGGGTGCTGCATAAAACCAGAGATTGAAATTAGCACAGATACCGTTCCATAAGCCAAATATGTAATAGACAAGAGCTACTCCTTGCTCAACGAAGTGGACTCAACACCCCATATTAAACGCCTAAGAATATACCTGACTAGTAAGAATCTTAAAACCTTTGAATTTATGTCTCCGAAAGAGAATCAAGCGTGTGTACAGCGGCATAAACGCAGCAGTGATAGGATTGGTGAGGTTCGGTGAGCAAATGCAGACCCTTTGAAGTCATATTGCATGGTACCCATTCCATGGGTCTCAACTCTCCAAGTTTAAGGGATTCTTCCTTCAGCTAAAACATGCATGTGGAACACAGAGTATGATCCACCGTGTGATCAGGAAACGTCTTCAAATGTGTCTCAGTTTTCGTCCCCTGGTACTCGGGTGCAACACTCCAGACGCTTTACTAACACTCTCTCCACTTGGAGAGTCAGTGCCTTTAACCTCCTGTATGGCCCAGTTTGCAATTTCTGCGGAAAATGTTCAGGAATAGGGAGAACCAATGATAAGCTAGCTGGAGGTGTCTGGACGGGCAAATTTAACTCTCATTTCCCACCAGGAAGAGGAATTAACCAAAGGCTCAGCGTGCCGTGCCGGATCCACACTAGGACCAGAAGCAATCCTTTGGTGTTGCAGCCAGCTCACAAGAAAGCGAGTTGAAGAAAGGAGCTCAGGGGCACTGTAATTCACAAACCTGCAGAGTTATAAATGACAGCTATCTTCCAAAAATATATTGAAGTAAGGCAGCCAAGAGGAGTTGAAAGCGGAGCAGAATTGCAGGAAACCGATTTCAGGAGGCAGACAGGAATTGCATGTAAAGCATAGGAAAAGAGGCAGAACGTCCACAATGATGCACTTGGCCAAAAAGGGTGTATGCGTTTTTTCCTGAATATATTCAGGAAAAAACGCATACGCCCTTTTTGGCCAACCAAGAAAGCTTGCAAAGGAAATCTGCACTACAATGAAGTCTCACAGCCCCCCGGTCAAAAGGGCCATCTGAAAAAAGTGTAAAATCCAGAAAGGCAGGACAGGCCATGGAGAACTGGGAGCCTTTTTATGCTGATGGGCGGGATGTAAATTGCCAGCAGCCACTCTGGAGAAGTGTATAGTGTTTCCTGAAACATCCAAAAAACAAAGCAACAGAGCCTAGGGCACTTCCACTTATGGTCCTATAGCTTAGGGAAATTAAAATCAAAAAGACACAGCCACCCCAAAGTTTGGGATGGCTCTGTTTACAAGAACCTCGTTTACGGTACAAGTTCAATATCACAGAAAGCGAAAAATGTATAAAGAAGTTGTGGTACTTACGTACAATGCAATATCACTCAGCAATGAAATCTATGTCATCAGGCCCGTAGCAGCATAATGAGTGGATTTAGGTACAATGATTCTAAGTGAAATAAGTCACACAGAAAAAGAAACATCATAAGATATCACTATTACACGGAATGTAAACTTGGCTACAAAGGAACTGAATTACAAAACAGAACAGGGTGTCAAATGTAGAAAACCAACTTATGCTTGCTTAAGGGGAAAGGTGAGTTGGGGTGCTGCATGAAACCAGAGATTGAAATTAGCACAGATACCGTTCCATAAGCCAAATATGTAATAGACAAGAGCTACTCCTTGGTCAACGAAGTGGACTCAACACCCCATATTAAACGCCTAACAATATACCTGACTAGTAAGAATCTTAAAACCTATGGATTTATATGTCTCCGAAAGAGAATCAAGCGTGTGTACAGTGGCATAAACGCAGCAGTGATAGTATTGGTGAGGTTCGGTGAGCAAATGCAGACCCTTTGAAGTCATATTGCATGGTACCCATTCCATGGGTCTCAACTCTCCAGGTTTAAGGGATTCTTCCTTCAGCTAAAACATGCATGTGGAACACAGAGTATGATCCACCGTGTGATCAGGAAACGTCTTCAAATGTGTCTCAGTTTTAGTCCCCTGGTACTCGGGTGCAACACTCCAGACGCTTTACTAACACTCTCTCCACTTGGAGAGTCAGTGCCTTTAACCTCCTGTATGGCCCAGTTTGCAATTTCTGCGGAAAATGTACAGGAATAGGGAGAACCAATGATAAACTAGCTGGAGGTGTCTGGACGGGCAAATTTAACTCTCATTTCCCACCAGGAAGAGGAATTAACCAAAGGCTCAGCGTGCCGTGCCAGATCCACACTAGGGCCTGAAGCAATCCAGCGGTGTTGCGGCCAGCTCACAAAAAAGCGAGTTGAAGAAAGGAGATCAGGGGCACTGTAATTCACAAACCTGCAGAGTTATAAATGACAGCTATCGTCCAAAAATATATTGAAGTAAGGCTGCCAAGAGGACTTGAAAGCGGGGCAGAATTGCAGGAAACCGATTTCAGGAGGTAGACAGGAATTGCATGTAAAGCATAGGAAAAGAGGCAGAACGTCCACAATGATGCACTTGGCCAAAAAGGGCGTATGCGTTTTTTCCTGAATATATTCAGGAAAAAACGCATACGCCCTTTTTGGCCAACCAAGCAAGCTTGCAAAGGAAATCTACACTACAATGAAGTCTCACTGCAGCCCAGTCAAAAGGGCCATCTGAAAAATGTGTAAAATCCAGAAAGGCAGGACAGGCCATGGAGAACTGGGAGCCTTGTTATGCTGATGGGAGGGATGTAAATTGCCAACAGCCACTCTGGAGAAGTGTATGGTGTTTCCTGAAACATCTAAAAAACAAAGCAACAGAGCCTAGGGCACTTCCACTTATGGTCCTATAGATTAGGGAAATTAAAATCAAAAAGACACAGCCACCCCAATGTTTGGGACGGCTCTGTTTACAAGAACCTCGTTTATGGTACAAGTTCAATATCACAGAAAGCGAAAAATGGATAAAGAAGTTGTGGTACTTACGTACAATGCAATATCAGTCAGCAATGAAATCTATGTCATCAGGCCCGTAGCAGCATAATGAGTGGATGCAGGTACGATGATTCTAAGTGAAATAAGTCACACAGAAAAAGAAACATCATAAGGTATCACTACTACACGGAATGTAAACTTGGCTACACAGGAACTGAATTACAAAACAGAACAGGGTCTCAAATGTAGAAAACCAACTTATGCTTGCTTAAGGGGAAAGGTGAGTTGGGGTGCTGCATGAAACCAGATTGAAATTAGCACAGATACCGTTCCATAAGCCAAATATGCAATAGACAAGAGCTACTCCTTGCTGAACGAAGTGGACTCAACACCCCATATTAAACGCCTAAGAATATACCTGACTAGAAATAATCTTAAAACCTACGGATTTATATGTCTCCAAAAGTGAATCAAGCGTGTGTACAGCGGCATAAACGCAGCAGTGATAGGATTGGTGAGGTTCGGTGAGCAAATGCAGACCCTTTGAAGTCATATTGCATGGGACCCATTCCATGGGTCTCAACTCTCCAAGTTTAAGGGATTCTTCCTTCAGCTAAAACATGCATGTGGAACACAGAGTATGATCCACCGTGTGATCAGGAAACGTGTTCAAATGTGTCTCAGTTTTCGTCCCCTGGTACTCGGGTGCAACACTCCAGACGCTTTACTAACACTCTCCCCACTTGGAGAGTCAGTGCCTTTAACCTCCTGTATGGCCCAGTTTGCAATTTCTGCGGAAAATGTACAGGAATAGGGAGAACCAATGAGAAACTAGCTGGAGGTGTCTGGACGGGCAAATTTAACTCTCATTTCCGACCAGAAAGAGGAATTAACCAAAGGCTCAGCATGCCGTGCCGGAACCACACTAGGGCCTGAAGCAATCCTGCGGTGTTGCGGCCAGCTCACAAGAAAGCGAGTTGAAGAAACGAGCTCAGGGGCACTGTAATTCACAAACCTGCAGAGTTATAAATGACAGCTATCGTCCAAAAATATATTGAAGTAAGGCTGCCAAGAGGACTTGAAAGCGGGGCAGAATTGCAGGAAACCGATTTCAGGAGGTAGACGGGAATTGCATGTAAAGCATAGGAAAAGAGGCAGAACGTCCACAATGATGCACTTGGCCAAAAAGGGCGTATGTGTTCTTTCCTGAATATATTCAGGAAAAAACGCATACGCCCTTTTTGGCCAACCAAGAAGGCTTGCAAAGGAAATCTACACTACAATGAAGTCTCACTGCAGCCCAGTCAAAAGGGACATCTGAAAAATGTGTAAAATCCAGAAAGGCAGGACAGGCCATGGAGAACTGGGAGCCTTGTTATGCTGATGGGCGGGATGTAAATTGCCAACAGCCACTCTGGAGAAGTGTATGGTGTTTCCTGAAACATCTAAAAAACAAAGCAACAGAGCCTAGGGCACTTCCACTTATGGTCCTATAGCTTAGGGAAATTAAAATCAAAAAGACACAGCCACCCCAAAGTTTGGGACGGCTCTGTTTACAAGAACCTCGTTTATGGTACAAGTTCAATATCACAGAAAGCGAAAAATGGATAAAGAAGTTGTGGTACTTACGTACAATGCAATATCACTCAGCAATGAAATCTATGTCATCAGGCCCATAGCAGCATAATGAGTGGATTCAGGTACGATGATTCTAAGTGAAATAAGTCACACAGAAAAAGAAACATCATAAGATATCAGCAATACACGGAATGTAAACTTGGCTACACAGGAACTGAATTACAAAACAGAACAGGGTCTCAAATGTAGAAAACCAACTTATGCTTGCTTAAGGGGAAAGGTGAGTTGGGGTGCTGCATGAAACCAGAGATTGAAATTAGCACAGATACCGTTCCATAAGCCAAATATGCAATAGACAAGAGCTACTCCTTGCTGAACGAAGTGGACTCAACACCCCATATTAAACGCCTAAGAATATACCTGACTAGTAAGAATATTAAAACCTACCGATTTATATGTCTCCGAAAGAGAATCAAGCGTGTGTACGGCGGCATAAACGCAGCAGTGATAGGATTGGTGAAGTTCGGTGAGCAAATGCAGACCCATTGAAGTCATATTGCACGGTACCCATTCCATGGGACTCAACTCTCCAGGTTTAAGGGATTCTTCCTTCAGCTAAAACATGCATGTGGAATCCAGAGTATGATCCACCGTGTGATCGGGAAACGTGTTCAAATGTGTCTCAGTTTTCGTCCCGTGGAACTCGGGTGCAATATTCCAGATGCTTTACTAACACTCTCCCCACTTGGAGAGTCAGTGCCTTTTACCTCCTATTTGGCCCAGTTTGCAATTTCTGTGGAAAATGTACAGGAATAGGGAGAACCAATGAGAGACTAGCTGGAGGTGTCTGGACGGGCAAATTTAACTCTCATTTCCCACCAGGAAGAGGAATTAACCAAAGGCTCAGCATGCCGTGCCGGAAACAAACTAGGGCCTGAAGCAATCCTGCCGTGTTGCGGCCAGCTCACAAGAAAGCGAGTTGAAGAAAGATCAGGGGCACTGTAATTCACAAACCTGCAGAGTTATAAATGACAGCTATCTTCCAAAAATATATTGAAGTAAGGCAGCCAAGAGGAGTTGAAAGCGGGGCAGAATTGCAGGAAACCGATTTCAGGAGGTAGACTGGAATTGCATGTAAAGCATAGGAAAAGAGGCAGAACGTCCACAATGATGCACTTGGCCAAAAAGGGCGTATGCGTTTTTTCCTGAATATATTCAGGAAAATACGCATACGCCCTTTTTGGCCAACCAAGCAAGCTTGCAAAGGAAATCTGCACTACAATGAAGTCTCACTGCCCCCCGGTCAAAAGGGCCATCTGAAAAAAGTGTAAAATCCAGAAAGGCAGGACAGGCCATGGAGAACTGGGAGCCTTGTTATGCTGATGGGCGGCATGTAAATTGCCAGCAGCCACTCTGGAGAAGTGTATGGTGTTTCCTGAAACATCTAAAAAACAAAGCAACAGAGCCTAGGGCACTTCCACTTATGGTCCTATAGCTTAGGGAAATTAAAATCAAAAAGACACAGCCACCCCAAGTTTGGGACGGCTCTGTTTACAAGAACCTTGTTCACCGTACAAGTTCAATATCACAGAAAGCGAAAAATGGATAAAGAAGTTGTGGTACTTACATACAATGCAATATCACTCAGCAATGAAATCTATGTCATCAGGCCTGTAGCAGCATAATGAGTGGATTCAGGTACAATGATTCTAAGTGAAATAAGTCACACAGGGCTTACCTGGTGGCGCAGTGGTTGAGAGTCCGCCTGCCGATGCAGAGTACATGGGTTCGTGCCCCGATCCGGGAAGATCCCATATGCCGCGGAGTGGCTGGGCCTGTGAGCCATGGCCGCTGAGCCTGCGCGTCCGGAGCCTGTGCTCTGCAATGGGAAAGACCACAACAGTGAGAGGCCCACGTACCGCAAAAAAAAAATAAATAAAAAAATAAAAAAATAAAAAATAAGTCACACAGAAAAAGAAACATCATAAGATATCACTACTACACGGATGTAAACTTGGTTACACAGGAACTAAATTACTAAACAGAACAGAGTGTCAAATGTAGAAAACCAATTTATGCTTGCTTAAGGGGAAAGGTGAGTTGGGGTGCTGCATACAACAAGAGATTGAAATTAGCACAGATACCGTTCCATAAGCCAAATATATAATAGACAAGTGCTACTCCTTGCTCAACGAAGTGGACTCAACACCCCATATTAAACGCCTAACAATATAACTGACTAGTAAGAATCTTATAAACTATGGATTTATATGTCTCCAAAAGAGAATCAAACGTGTGTACAGTGGCATAAAGGCAGCAGTGATAGGATTGGTGAGGTTCGGTGAGCAAATGCAGACCCTTTGAAGTCATATTGCATGGTACCCATTCCATGGGTCTCAACTCTCCATGTTTAAGGGATTCTTCCTTCAGCTAAAACATGCATGTGGAACCCAGAGTATGATCCACCGTGTGATCGGAAAACGTGTTCAAATGTGTCTCAGTTTACGTCCCCTGGTACTCGGGTGCAACATTCCAGACGCTTTACTAACACTCTCCCCACTTGGAGAGTCAGTGCCTTTAACCTCCTGTTTGGCCCAGTTTGCAATTTCTTCGGAAGATGAACAGGAATAAGGAGAAGCAATGGGAGACTATCTGTAGGTGTCTGGACGGGCAAATTTAACTCTCATTTCCCACCAGGAAGATAAATGAACCAAAGGCTCCGCGTGCCATGCTGGAACTAGATTAGGGCCTGAGGAGATCCTGCGGTGTTGCGGCCAGCTCACAAGAAAGCGAGTTGAAGAAAGGAGCTCAGGGGCACTGTAATTCAGAAACCTGCGGAGTTATAAATGACAGCTATCATCCAAAATTATACTGAAGTAAGGCTGCGAAGAGGACTTGAATGCGGGGCAGAATTGCTGGAAACTGATTTCAGAACGTACACGGGAGTAGCTCTTAAAGCATAGGAAAAGAGACAGAACTTGGAAAATAATGCACTTGGCAAAAAAGGGCATATGTGTTTTATCCAGAGCTCTCATACCTGAGGGGAGGAGATTCCCAGCAGGCTCCAACTGCCACCTGAGGGCTCACATTGCCAAGGCAACGTGAGCATGCCAGGCAGGAGTTACCTCACAGCAGAGGTCCCACCTCACAGAAGGGTGAGAAACCCAGCCAACATCAGACTCTCACCAGAGGGCCCACATCACCAAGGGGATGGGAACCAGGCAGGAGTGTCTTCACATCAGTGGGGCCACATCATCAAAAGCTGAGGTACTCAGCACATGTGTCCTCAAACCAGAGGACCCACATCACCAAGGACCTCGGAGTGAGGCAGGCAGGAGTAGTCTCACAACACTGAGCCCATAGAATAAAAAAGTGAGGAATCCAGCAGTTGGAACCTCCCAGCAGGCGGCCCAGAGCACCGAGGCCATGGGATCCAGGCCACAGTGAACTCACAGAAGAGGGCCCATGTCATGAAACTGAGCAACCCAGCCATTGGGACCTCAGAGCAGGAGGCCCACATCCCCATGGGGATGGAATTCTGGTAGGAGTGTCCTCGCACCACTGAGAACGTATCAGAAAATTTTGGGCGACCAGCAGTTAGGGCCTGACGCCAGAGGACCCTCATCACCAAGGGAAGGAGGCTCCCAGCAGGCTCCAACTGCCACCAGAGGGCTGACGTCGCCAAGGCGATGTGTGCCAACCAGGCACGAATGACCTCACAGCAGAGGGCCCACCTCAGAGAAGTGTGACGAACCCAGTCAGGATCAGACTCGCACCAGAGGGCCCACATCACCAAATGGATTGGAACCAGGCAGGAGTGTCCTCACATGAGTAGGGCCACATCATCTAAAGGTGAGGAACCCAGAACATGTGGCTTCAAATCATAGGACACCCATCACCAAGGGGCTGGGAGTGAGGCAGGCAGGAGGAGCCTCATAACAGAGGGCCCAAAAATAAGAAAGGTGAGGAATCCAGCAGTTGGAACCTCCCAGCAGGCGGCCCAGAGCACAGAGGCTAGAGGATCCAGGCCAGAGTGAACTAACACCAGACAGCCCACATCATGAAACTGTGAGCAACCCAGACATTGGGACCTCAGAGCAGAAGGCCCACATCCCCATGGTGATGGGAACATGACAGGAGTGTCCTGGCATCACTGGGCTCACATCAGAAAACGTGGGGTGCTCAGAAGTTAGGGCCTGACGCTAGAGGGCACTCATCACCGAGAGGAGGAGGCTCCCAGCAGGCTCCAGCTGCCACCAGAGGGCCAACGTCACCAAGGTGATGTGTGCCAGCCTGGCAGGAGTGACCTCACAGCAGAGGGCCCACCTCACAGAAGGGTGAGGAACACAGCCAGGATCAGACTCTCACCAGAGGGCCCACATCACCAAGGGGATGGGAACCAGGCAGGAGTGTCCCCACACCAGTGGGACAACATCATCGAAAGGTGAGGATCCCAGCACATGTGTCCTCAAACCAGAGGAACCACATCACCAAGGGGTTCGGAATGAGGCTGGCAGGACTGGCCTCACAACACAGGGTCCATAGAATATAAAAGTTGAGGAATCCAGCAGTTGGAACCTCCCAGCAAGTGGCCCAGAGCACCGAGGCTATGGGATCCAGGCCGCAGTGAACTCACAGCAGAGGGCCCACATCATGAACCTGTGAGCAGCCCAGCTGTTGGGACCTCAGAACAGAAGGCCCACATCCCCATTGGGATGGGAACCTGGCAGGAGTGGCTTTGCACCACTTAGCACATATCAGAAAATGTTAGGAGCCCAGCAGTTAGGGCCTGACGCCAGGGGGCCCTCATAACTGAGGGGAGGAGACTCCCAGCAGGTTCCAACTGCCAACAGAGGGCCCACGTCTACAAGGTGGCATGCGCCAGGCAGGCAGTAGTGACCTCACAGCAGAGGGCCTATCTCACAGAAGGGTGAGGAACCGAGGCAGGATGAGACTCTCACCAGAGGGCCCACAACACCAAGGGGATGGGAACCAGTCAGGACTGTCCTCCCACCAGTGGGGCCACATCATCGAAAGGTGAGGAACCCAGCACATGTGGCCTCATATCAGAAGACATACATCACAAAGGGGATGGGAGTGAGGCAGGTAGGAGTAGCCTAAAAACAGAGGGCCCAAAGAATAAAAAAAGTGAGGAATCCAGCATTTGGAACCTCCCAGCAGGCGGCCGAGAGCACAGAAGCTATGGGATGCAGGCAGGAGTGAAGTAACAGCAGAGAGCCCACATCATGAAACTGTGAGCAACCCAGGCATTGAGACTTCAGAGCAGAAAGCCCACATCCCCATGGGGATGGGAACCTGACAGGAGTGTCCTGGCATCACTGGGCTCACATCAGAAAACGTGGGGAGCCCAGCAGTTAGAGCCTGATGCTAGAGGGCCGTCATCACCGAGGGCAGGAGGCTCCCAGCAGGTTCCATGTGCCAACAGAGGGCCCACATCGCCAAGGTGATGTGTGCAAGTCAGGCAGGATTGACCTCACAGCAGAGGGCCTACCTCACAGAAGAGTGAGGAACCCAGCCAGGATAAGACTGTCACCAGAAGGCCCACATCACCAAGGGGATGGGAACCAGGCAGGAGTGTCCTCACACCAGTGGGGCCACATCATTGAAAGTTGCCTAACCCAGCACATGTGGCCTCAAACCAGAAGACCCACATCACGAAGGGGTTGCGAGTGAGGCAGGCAGGAGGAGCATCACAACACAGGACCCATAGAATACAAAAGTTGAGGAATCGAGCAGTGGGAAGCTCCCAGCAGGCAGCCAAGACCACAGAGGCTATGGGATCCAGGCCACAGTGAACTAACACCAGAGAGCCCACATCATGAAATTGTGATCAACCCAGCCGTTGGAACCTCAGAGCAGAAGGCCCACATCCCCATGGGGATGGGAACCTAAGAGGAGTGCTTGAGCAACACTGGGCTCACTAAGAAAAGTTGGGGAGCCCAGCAGTTAGGGCCTGACGTCAGAGGGCCCTCATCACAGAGCTGAGGAGGCTCCCAGCAGGGTCCAATTGCCACCAGAGGGCTCATGTCAACAAGGCGAGGTGAGCAACCCAGGCAAGAGTTACCTGATAGTAGAGGGCCCACCTCACAGATGGGTGAGGAACCCAGCCAGGATCAGACTCTCACCAGAGGGCCCACATCACAAAGGGGATGGGACCCAGTCAGGATTATCCTCACACCAGTGGGGCCTCATCGTCTTAAGGTGAGGAACCCAGCACATGTGTCCTCAAACCAGAGGACCCACATCACCAAGGGCCTTGGAGTGAGGCAGGCAGGAGTAGCCTCACAACACAGGGCACATAATATAAAAAACGTGAGGATTCCAGCATTTAGACCTTCCAGCAGGCGGCCCAGAACACCGAGGCTATGGGATCCAGGCCACAGTGAACTCACAGCAGAGGGCCCACATCACAAAACTGTGAGCAACCCAGGAGTTGAGACCTCAGCGCAGAAGGACCACATCCCCATGGGAATGGGAACCTGGCTGGAGTGTCCTCGCACCACTGGGCGCACATCAGAAAATGTGGGGAGCCCACCATTTAGGGCCTGACGCCAGAGGGCCGTCATCACCGAGAGGAGGAGGCGCCCTGCACGCTCCAACTGCCACCAGAGGGCTCACGTCTCCAAGGTGACGTGTGCCAGCCAGGCAGGAGTGACCTCACAGCAGAGGGCCTACCTCACAGAACGTTGAGGAACCCAGCCAGGATTAGACTCTCGCCAGAGGGCCCACCTCACCAAGGGGATGGGAACCAGGCAGGAGTGTCCTCACACGAGTGGGGTCACATCATCGAAAGGTGAGGAACGCAGCACATGTGGCCTCAAGCCATAGGACAGTCATCACCAAGGGGCTGGCAGTGAGGCAGGCAGGAGGAGCCTCACAACAGAGGGCACATAGAATAAAAAAGTTGAGGAATCCAGCAGTTGGAACCTCCCAGCAGGCGGCTCAGAGCACCGATGATAAGGGATCCTTGCCGGAGTGAACTCACAGCAGAGGGCCCACATCATGGTACTGTGAGCAAGCCAGCCGTCTTGACCTCAGAGCAGAAGGCCCATATCGCCATGGGGATGGGAACCTGGCAAGAGTCTCCTCACTCACTTGGCGCACATCAGAAAATGTGGGGAGCCCAGCAGTTATGGCCTAAGGCAAGAGGGCCCTCATCACCGAGGGGAGGAGGATCCCAGCACACTCCAACTGCCACCAGAGGGCCCACGTCGCCAAGGTGACGTGTGCCAGACAGGCATGATTGACCTCACAGCAGAGGGCCCACCTCACAGAAGGGTGAGGAACCCAGCCAGGATCAGACACTCACCTGAGGGCCCACATCAGCAAGGGGATGGGAACCAGTCAGGACTGTCTTCCCTCCAGTGGGGTCACATCATCGAAAGGTGCGGAACCCAGCACATGTGGCCTCAAATCAGAGGACACATATCACAAAGGGAATGGGAGTGAGGCAGGCAGGAGTAGCCTAAAAACAGAGGGCCCAAAGAATAAGAAAGGTGAGGAATCCAGCAGTTGGAACCTCCCAGCAGGCGGTCCAGAGCACAGAAGCTATGGGATGCAGGCAGGAGTGAACTAACAGCAGAGAGCCCACATCATGAAACTGTGAGCAACCCAGGCTTTGGGACCTCAGAGCAGAAGGCCCACACCCCAATGGGGATGTGAACCTGGCTGGAGTGTCCTCGCACCACTGGGCACACATCACAAAATGTGGGGAGCCCAGCAGTTAGGGCCTGATGCCAGAGGGCCCTCATCACCGAGGAGAGGAGGCTCCCAGCAGGCTCCAAGTGCCACCAGAGGGCTCATGTCCACAAGGCGAGGTGAGCAAGCCAGGCAGGAGTGACCTCACATCAGACGGCCCACCTCACAGATGGGTGAGGAACCCAGCCAGGATCAGACTCTCAACAGAGGGCCCACATCACCAAGGGGATGTGAACCAGGCAGGAGTCTCCTAAGACCATTGGTCCCACATCATCGAAAGGTGAGGAACCCAGCACATGTGGCCTCAAACCAGACGACACACATCACGAAGGGGCTGGGAGTGAGGCAGGCAGGAGGATCCTCACAACAGAGGGCCCAAAAATTTAAAAAAGTGAGGAATCCAGCAGTTGGAACCTCCCAGCAGGCGGCCAAGAGCACAGAGGCTATGGGATCCAGGCTTCTGTGAACTAACACCAGAGAGCCCACATCATGAAAATGTGAACAACCCAGCCGTTGGGACCTCAGAGCAGAAGGCCCACATCCCCATGGAAATGGGATCCTAAGACGAGTGCCAAAGCATCACTGGGCTCACTAAGAAAAGTTGGTGAGCCCAGCAGTCAGGGCCTGATGCAAGAGGGCCCTCATCACCGGGGGGAAGAGATTCCCAGCACGCTCCAACTGCCACCACACGGCTGACTTCACCAAGGCAATGTGTGCCAGCCATGCAGGAGTGACCTATCAGCAGAGGGTCTCCCTCACAGGTGGGTGAGGAACAAAGCCAGGAACAGACTCTCACCAGGGGGTCCACATAACCACGTGGATGAGAACCAAGCAGGAGTGTCCTCACACTAGTGGGGCCACATCATCGAAAGGTGAGGAACCCAGCAAAAGTGGCCACAAACCAGAGGACCCACATCACCAAGGGGTTGAGAGTGAGGTAGGTGTCTGGACGGGCATATTTAACACTCATTTCCCACCAGGAAGAGGAATTAACCAAAGGCTCAGCGTGCCCTGCCAGAAGCAGATTAGGGCCTGAAGCAGTCTTGCGGGTTTGCGGCCAGCTCACAAGAAAGCGAGTTGAAGAAAGGAGCTCAGGGGCCCTGTAATTCACAAACCTGCAGAGTTATAAATGACAGATAACGTCCAAAAATATATTGAAGTAAGGCTGCGAAGAGGACTTGAAAGCGGGGCAGAATTGCAGGAAACCGATTTCAGGAGGTAGACTGGATTTGCATTTAAAGCATAGGAAAAGAGGCAGAACATCGACAATGATGCACTTGGCAACAAAGGGCGTATGAGTTTGTTCCTGAATATATTCAGGAAAAAACACATACGCCCTTTTTGGCAAACCAAGCAAGCTTGCAATGGAAATCCGAACTACTATGAAGTGTCACTTCCCCCCGGTCTAAAGGGCCATCTGAGAAAAGTGTAAAATCCAGAAAGGCAAGACAGGCCATGGGGAAAAAGGAGCCTTGTTATGCTGATGGGCGGGATGTACATTGCCAACAGCCACTCTGGAGAAGTGTATGGTGTTTCCTGATACATCTGAAAAACAAAGCAACAGAGTCTAGGGCATTTCCACTTATGGTCCTATAGCTTAGGGAAATTAAAATCAAAAAGACACAGCCACCCCAAAATTTACAACGGCTCTGTTTACAGGAGCCTCTTCTACAGTACAAGTTAAATATCCCAGAGAACAAATAATTGATAAAGAAGTTGCGGTACTTATGTACAACAGAATACCACTCAGCAATGAAATCTGTGTCACCAGGCCTGTACCAGCATAATGAGTGGATTGAGGCATGATGATTCTAAGTGAAATAAGTCACACAGAAAAAGAAACATCATAAGGTATCACTAATGCACGGAATGTAAACTTGGCTACACATGAACTGAATTACAAAACAGAACAGGGTCTCAAGTTTAGAAAACCAACTTATGCTTGCTTAAGGGGAAAGGTGAGTTGGGGTGCTGCATAAAACCAGAGTTTGAAATTAGCACAGATACCGTTCCATAAGCCAAATACGTAATAGACAAGACCTACCCCTTGCTCAACGAAATGGACTCAACAATGAGGTATCACCTCACACCTGTTAGAATGGGCATCATCTGAAAATCTACAAACAACAAATGCTGGAAAGGGTGTGGAGAAAAGGAAGCCTCTTCCACTATTGTTGGGAATATAAATTGATACAGTCACTATGGAGAACAATATGGAGTTTCTTAAGACACTAATAATAGAATTACCATATGATACAGCAATCCCAGGACTGGACATATACCCAGACAAAACCATAAATCAAAAAGAGACATTCACCGCAATGTTCATTGCATCACTATTTACAATATCGAGGTAATGGAAGCAACCTAAATGCCCACAGACAGACGAATGCATAAAGATGTGGTACATATATAAAATGGAATATTACTAAGCCATGAAAGGAATGAAATTGGGTCATTTGTAGAGACGTCGATGGATCTAGAGACTGTCATACAGAGTGAAGTAAGTCAGAAAGAGAAAAACAAATCTTGTATATTCATGCATATATGTGGAACCTAGAAAAACTGTACAGATTAACCGTTTTGCAAGGCATAAATAGAGCAACAGATGTAGACAACAATCGTATGGACAACAAGGGGGGAAAGCTCTTGGAGGGGTGGTGGTGGGAGGAGTTGAGAGATTGGGATTGGCATGTAAACATTTATATGTATAAAATAGATAACCAATGAGAACCTGCTGTATAAAAATATAAAATAAAATTCAAAATTAAAAAGAAATAAAATTTAAAAAATAAAACAGAAAAAACAATTATTCCCTTCACATACATGTATTTATATGAATAAATTATTTCCATGCTTATATCTGTAAATACAAAAAAGAGGAATAAAATCTACCTTGAACCAAAAACGAAAAAGAGAAAAAAAAAACAGAACCCACCAGTTACTCAGAGGAAAACCGTATCAGGGCACTTGCTCCAGTTGTAAACAATTCTGAAGTTGGTCAGTGGTGGGGAATCGTCTCCCATTCAGCCAGCAGCCCCCACACAACAAGCGTCCTCATTGCAAAGCTGGGGCACCGTGCCGAGGCATCTGTGAGTAAACGTGAGCTGAACCCCAGGCCAGTTGCTGCTGAACTGTTCCCGCCCTTCCCAGGTAAAACACCTGAATATATACAAGGACTTGAAAGCCTAGAGGAAGGGCCATGGAGCCACACGAGTGACAGCATGCCAGCTGACTTGGTGCCTGCAGGCCAGCCAGGATGGTCCTGGCCCTGGGTGCTCTTCTGGAAGATTTCCATTTCCCTGCCTGAGATACCCGTCCTGTCCCTGCCCCCACTGCTTTTTTCCTTCCTCACCTCTGCCCAGGGAGAAATTCCAGCAGCAGGTATGGGTGACACATCCTCTTCTTTAGCAGGTGGCAGCCTGGCAACTGCTGCAGAAAGTCCAGCAGAGCCCCACTCACACTGGGCCACCCACAAAGCCGTGGCCTCTCACTCCCTCCCACCAGCCCAGCCCCGAGACTGCTGACAGGGCAGAGAAAATGGCGTCAGGCACAGCTGCAGGGGCTTTTGCTGCCTGGAGTGGTATTTATATTGATCTCAACCCAGGCACACCTGGGGAGGGCTGGCCGGCATGGTAAGGCTGCCCAGGTCAGCCAATCATCACCCCTCAGGGGCTCACAGTTGCAGAAAATGGAACTTGCTGAACCGGCCAGGTCCAAGGAACAGGTGTGGGCTCCTGAGAGTCAGGATAGACAAGGGGCTGCAGCTTTGGCTTGTTTTCTAATCATTTTATCTGGCCCATGAGTGGGAGACAACTTCAAGAAAACCCTCTCCTAATGAGAGGAACCCAGGAGTCAGGGAGAGGAGGGGTGGGTGGTGGTTGGAGACAGAGGTCTGGTGCCCTGGGTGCAGTGGAAGTCTCTGGAAGACCAGGTGGAGGGAGGCCACACAGAGTGATGCCCAGGGTCACAGACCTGTCGGAGCTGCTGTTTGTTAGTTCAAGTCCTGCTCTGAGGTGCTCTGTGTCAGCTCTGAGCGACAGGTGAGCTGGGGGTGCTCTTCAATGAGGGCTATGTGCATGGTTCCTGTGTGCCCAGCCCTGCCACGGTACCTGCAAGGGTAGCTCTGTATCCTGGGAGGGGCCTGACCATGAGAGCCCCGTGGGCTGGGTTGGGGGTGGGGTACCTGCCCAGGAGAGCTCCATATCCTGGGATTGGCCTGACCACGAGAGCCCCATGGGCTGCTGGGGACCTGGTAAAGGATGTCAGGACAGTCAGTGAAGCCACCGAGGATATACCTCCAGTTGCTCCTGATCCCTACACCCTGCTGGTCATTCTACCAACCACCAGGACATGGTATTCTGTATTAGTCTTCAATGATGCCTTCTTTTGTATTCCATTAGTCCCAGAGTCACAAGAAATTTTGGCTTGTGAGTGGCAGGACTCAACATACAACTAAAACAATACTTCCGGGCCGTCTTGCCCCAAGGGTTCAAAAATTCCCACACCATCTTTGGGGAAAGCTTAGCTAACGACCAAAAAGTTCTACCTCTGGAAAAGGAAACCCTCCTTCAATATGCAGACGACATTCTGATCGCCAGCCCTACTAAGGAGGCCTCTGAACTACCAAGCCAATAAAGGATAGAAGTTGTCCAAGAAAAAGCTCAAATATCACAGACTGCAGTGACCTGCCTGGGCTTCATTCTCACACAAGGTCAGAGAAGCCCATCCCAGGAAAGGGAAGAAACCATTTGCAGCCTTACCCCTTTCTAAAACTAGAAGACAGCTTAGGGGTTCCTGGGGAGGCCAGGGTTTGCTGCTTCTGGATCCCTAACTACAGTCTACTAGCTGGGCCTCTATATGAAACACTGAAAGGAAAAGATGATGATCCTTTTGAACAGAATCCAGAAGTGGCCTTTCAAGAATGGAAAGAGCAGTCAATTCAGACCCTTGCCCTGGAACTCCCTAATTGAGCTAAACCCTTTGACCTTTCCATTCCCGGTGAAAGGTGAATCGCCATTGGAGAATTAGTGCAAAAACTGGGACCACTTGAAATGGAACAACGCAAGAATGCCATCCAGGTAGGATAAACTACAGTCACCAAGGGGCTTGGCCCACTGCCACATCTGGCCAAGATACTGGCGGTATCTAAAAACCTGGAAATCAGCAGCCCAAAAGGCCACCTCCCTCCTAAGGGAAAAGGACCCCACGTGGTGATCCTAATCACCAACCATGCCCTGAAGTTGCAGGGTTCGCTCCGTGGGCACACCGACCTCGAGTGAGGAGGCCCTCCAACTCCAACATCCAGAGAGATAACCGGGGGCAACAGGGCACCATGACGACTCGTGTGAACATCACTTGACCTGGAGTTTCTCTCATAAAACAACAATAGTGTGTCCCGAAGGAGTAGACTACTGCTTGCAGGACTTCCTGCACCCGGAGGGGAGCTAATAATCTTGGCGGGGGAACCGTATATCACACCGTCACCATAGAAAAGCCTACAGACACCGTGATGATGGTGACCAATAAGACCGGCTGGACTCCTGTTTACTTCAAAAGGCTGTTGACTCAGTGGCCATCATGGTCCTTGATCACCACTGACCCTGGACTGTCTGGGAGTTGAGCGGGCAGGGCTCTGACACCTGGTGCTGTTTTTACGTTAATTCAGGGGCCTAATTGAAGAAAGAGCAGACTACTGGTCAGAGCATCTAGGCTGGCAGAAACGGTCAGCCTAAGGTGGCCGAACAAATGTGGGGCGGGGTGAAACCGGCCCCCACAGCATCTCTGCACATCTCTTTCCTGGACCCTTAAAGGTCATTAGAATCTATAACACTTCCAATGCTGGTGCTCAGGCGGACGAGCAGGGAGGCAGGGGTCCTGGGGCCAATCAACGTCACCTGGAGGCTGCTGGGGAGAAGTTCTGACCCTCGTCCCCTGGTATGAGGGCTCCCAACTCAGCACTCAGCAGTTACAGAAGAAGGGTCTGCACCCTCAGCACTCCAAGAATGAGGAACGGGACAAAAGGCAGAGGAGGGGTTTGTCCCCAGCAAAGCCCATTAAAAATCCCTGGGAGATAAAAATAGAATGTGGGCAATAAAGTCAAGTCTGACCTTTTTTATCCTTTGTGCTTTGTCTAATTTCACGTGCTCCTAGGGTCCCGCATGCAGAGGTTCCACACCCGGCACTTCAGACCAGATTTCCTGGTGCAGAATGGCTGGGTCGACACCTCAGCTCCTGGGGCCCAGTGCAGACTCCGAGATATAGAGCCTGAGCTGCAGCCAACCCGGCCCTTGAGAGCTCCGCCCCCTCCCTCCCACTGACTCTGACAGGATCTCTACACAGCAGCCCAGCCCACAGCCCACGGGGTAGTGCATGCTCTCACCTCTCCATTCTCTGATGAAAATATAAAGTTTCCTTTGCTTGGGAACCAAACTCAGTCTCGATCTGTTGGCCCCAATGACACTGGGCAGGGGGACCCTTGTTGGGGTCCACTCTGGAGGATCAGTAACAGAAATTGAGACTATTGTAACTTCAGTGAACAGATGTGTGAGCCAAACTGTAGTTAACATAGAACAGTTTATAAGGCTCGGGTAAAATAAGATGTTTCTAACACTTCCATTTGATATTTCCATCACTTTATTATAAGCAAGTTCAGTGAAAAGGTTTGTCTTATTTGTCAGGTCAATATTAGAGAAATGAAGTGATTTCTTTCCAAGGATGTACATCTAATAATCTTGGTTAAAGCTTCAATCTTGTTTTAAATGCTTTTCCATTGAAAATGATACCTCTCTTTCAGCTCCCCCATTTCTGAGAAGTATAAAATCTTATAATTTATTATTACCAAAGGGGAAAGGTGGGAGGAGGGATAAATTAACAGTTTGGAATTAACACATACACACTGCTATGTATAAAATAGATCATCAACAAGGAACTACTGTATAGCACAGGGAACTACACTCAATATTGTGCAATAACCTATAAGGGGAAATAATCGGAAAAAGAATAGATATTTTTATTGACATCATCTATCAATGACAGTTAAAGTGTAACCTAAGGGAAGCCGGTGGTGAGTGCTTCTGACCCTGAAGACTTCAGTCATCTAAAGTTTGGACTCTGCCTACTTCCCAAGGCCCTTAATGAACATATGTGTAGCCGTAGCTTAAAAAACTCCCCAGTTTGGGTTTCGGGGAGACACTGATTTTGAAAAAGCCCTGGTGTTCTCCTTACATGAATGGGACTCTTTCTACTGCTAAAACATGTCTGTCACATCCAGAGGATGGTATACCGTCTGATCGGGAAGAGTTTGGAAAAGGCATCTCATCTCCTCATCTCCTGGTGCTCGGGTTCACCCCTCCAGCGTCTTTACTAACAGTCTCCCCACTTGGAGATGTCAACACTGTCAACATCCTGTTGCGTACAGTTTGGAATTTGTCCAGAGGATGAAGCGGAAGGATGAGGAACAATGAGAGACAAGTCCTAGGTGTTCAGACAGGCACATGTCACTCTAATTTCCAATCAGGAAGATGAATTGACCAAAGGCTAGGGTTGCCCATGGAAACAGTATAGGGCTTGAGGAAATCCCACTGCTTTGTGGCCAGTTCCCATAAACACAAGTTGAACAATGGAACTCAGGGGCAGTAAAATTCACGAAACTGCAGAGTTGAAAATATCTATCACTGAAAAATGTCTTGAGGAAAGTCAGAGAAGAGGATTGGCAAGCAAGGGAGAATGGCCGGAAAGGGATTTGAGGAGGTAGAAAGGACTCGCCATTAAGCACAAGAAAAGGGGCTGAACATTGCCGACATTGCAGTTGGCCAAAAAGGCTGTATGCGTTTTTTTCTGTATATATTCAAGAAAAGGGCATACACTTTTTTAGCCAACCAAACAGGTGGGCACTGGAAATCAATACTACAAAAGATATCACTTCGCATCAGTCAGAAGAGCCATCCTCATAAAGTGTAAACGCCAGAAATGCAGGACAGGGCAAGGAGAAGAGGGAGCCCTGTGAGGCTTATAGTGGAAATGTATATTGCCAACGGCCATTCTGGAGAAGTGTATTGTGTTTACTAAAGCATCTAAAAAATGAGCTACAGAGCATAGGGCACTTGCACTCATGGGCGTATATCTGGGAAAAACAAAAATCGAGAGGACACAGGCACCCCAATGTTTACTGCTTCTCTGTTTAAAAGATCCTCGACTAGGATATAACTTAAATGTCTCTGGAGGGAAAAAATGGATAGAGATGTGGTACTTATGTAGAGTGGAATATTACTCAGCCTGGAAATCAATGAAATATGGCCAGTTGTAACAACTCCGGAGGAGTTACGTATGATCATTCTAAGTGACATAAATATGTAGAAAACACGCGTAAGGCTGCTAAACGGGAAAGGTGGGGAGGGGTGAGGCATCATCCAGGAGGTTGAAATTAGCAAAGATACCATTCCAAATACCAAACTGATAATCAACAAGGCCTACACGGTAGCTAAAAGAACTGCACTCAGCACACTCAAGTCACCGGAAAAGAATATCTATGACTGGTAAGAATCTGAAAAAGAAATTATTGATGTCTCTCTGTACGTGAATCAAGTGGATGTACAGCAGCAAGAAACAGAGCTTTGAAAATCAGCTGTAAACAACATAGTAATAAATTGAAAAAAATAAACGACAGAGAGACAGAGAAAACCTCTTACAACTTTTCCTCAGGGACGGTGATGCAACATGGATTGAACACATCTAGACCCACAGCAGGATGAGACATAAGGCTGGAAACTGTTCGCGCTAAGAGAAATGTGAGGTTGGGTGAGGAAATGCACACCCTTTAAAGTAATACTACCTGGTACCCATTCAATGGGTCCCAAATCTGCAGGTTCAAGGAATCTTCCTACAGCTAAAACATGCATGGAAAACCCAGAGGACTGTACACCATGTGATCGGGAGATGTGTCTAAAATGCACCTCATTTATCCTCTCCTGGTGCTCCTGTTCATCATTCCAGCCACGTTACTTAGAATCTCCCCACTTAGAGAATCAGCACATTTAAACTTCTGTTTCACACATTTTGCAAATTGTGAGGAGGATGAACGGGAAGAGGGGGAACCAATGAGAGAATAGTTGTAGGGGTTTGGACGGGCACATGTCACTCTAATTTCCCATTAAGAATAAGAATTAAAAAAAGGCTCAGCCCGCCTCGCCAGAGCCAAAATAGGGCCTGAAGCAATCCTGCGGTTTTGAGGCCAGCTCACAAAAGAGCAACTTAAAAAATGGAGCTCAGGGTCACTGCAATTCACAAACCTGCAGAGTTATAAATGAAAACTAACGTCCAAAAATATGTTGAGGTAAGGCAAAGAAGAGGATCTGAATGCAAGACAGAATTGCAAGAAACAGATTTCAAGAGATAGATTGGACTCGCCTTTAAAGCACATGAAAAGCGGCAGAATTTCGACAATGATGCAGTTGGCCCAAAAGGGAGTATGCGTTTTTTCCTGAATATATCCAGGAAAAAACGCATACGCACTTTATGGGCAACCAAGCAAGCAAGCAATGCAAATGTGCACAACAAAGAAGTCTCATTTCCCACCGGTCAAAAGGGCCATCCGAAAAAATTGTAAAAACCAGAAATGCAGGACAGGCCATGGAGAACAGGGAGCCTTTATACGCTGATGGACAGTGTGTGAACTGCCGAGAGCCACTCTGGAGAAGTGTATGGTGGTTCCTAAATCATCTAAAAAACAGAGCGACAGAGCATAGGGCACTTCCAATCACGGGAGTATATCTAGGGAAGTCTAAAAATCAACAAGACACAAGCACACCACAGTTTAGGGCTACTCTGTTTACAAGAACCTCAACTTCAGTACACCTTAAATATCCCAGGAAAGAGAACAATGGATAAAGAAAATGTGGTACTTATGTACAATGGAATATCTCTTCACCATGAAATCAATGTAATAAGGCTAGTAGAAGGATAAAGAGTGGATTGAGGTCCGATAATACTACTTGAAATAAGTCAAACAGAAAAAGAAACATATCATAAGATATCACTTATAGAGGGAGGATAAATATGGCTGCACAAAAAATGAATTACAAAACAGAACAGTGTCTCACATTTAGAAAACACACTTATGTCAGCTTAAGGGGAAAGGAGAGGTGGGGTGATGCATAAAACCAGAGTTTGAAATTAGCACAGATACCGTTCAATAAACCAAATAGGTATCAGACAAGATCTACACCTTGCTCAATGAACTGGCCTCAACACACCCTATAAACCACAGAGAAATATATCTGAGTAATAAGAATCTTAAAACCCATGTATTGATATATCTCCATAAGGGAATCAAGTGTGAGCAGAGCGGCACAAACACAGCAGTGAAAATGAGCTAAACCCCATTATAGAAATAAATTTTAAAACCAAAACGCAGAAACAATGAAAGAGAGAAAAATTCTTACAAAATTCACTCAGGGGCTGTGATGCAACCTGGAATGACCACATATAAACCCACAGCTGGATAAGACATAAGGCTGGACACTTGGGGCTGAAAGGATTGGAGAGCTTTGGTGAGCAACTGCCGAAAGTTTAATGCAATACTTCATGCTACTTATTCCAAGGGTCCCAACACTCCAAGTTGAAGGGAATCTTCCTACAGCTAAACCATGCATGGGAAATCCAGCAGATGATATACCATATGATCGGGAAAGGTTTCTAAAATGCACCTCATTTTCCTCTCCTGGGGCTCCGGATCAACATTCCAGCCACTTTACTAACAACATCTCCACATGGAGAGTCAATGCCTTTAAGTTCCGGTATCACACAGTCTGCAGTTAGTGCGGAGGATGAATGGGAATAGGGGGAACCAGTGAGAAAATAGCTGTAGCGGTTTCAATGGGCACATGTCACTCTAATTTCAATTCAGGAAGAAGAATTAACCAAAGGCAGAGCAAGGCGCCCCAGAAGAAGAATAGGGCCTGAAGAAATCCTGTGGATATGAGGCAAGATCACAAAAATAAGAGCTGAAAAATGGAGCTAAGGGCCACTGCAATTCAAAAACCTGCAGAGTTATAAAGGCCAACTATTTTCCAAAAGTATATTGAAGTAAGGCTATGAAGAGGCACTGAGAGCAAGGCAGAACTGCAGGAAACCTATTTCAGGAGGTAGACTGGAATTGCACTGAAAACATATGAAAAGACTCAGAACGTCGACAATGATGCACTTGGCCAAAAAGGGCGTATGCGTTCTTTCCTGAATATATTCAGGAAGAAACGCATACGCCCTTTCTGGCCAACCAAGCAAGCTCGCAAAGGAAATCTGCACTACAATGAAGTCTCACTGCCCCCCGGTCAAAGGGCCTTCTGAAAAAAGAGTAAAATCCAGAAAGGCAGGACAGGCCATGGAGAACTGGGAGCCTTGTTATGCTGATGGGCGAGATGTAAATTGCCAACAGCCACTCTGGAGAAGTGTATGGTGTTTCCTGAAACATCCAAAAAACTAAGCAACAGAGCCTAGGGCACTTCCACTTATGGTCCTATAGCTTAGGGAAATTAAAATCAAAAAGACACAGCCACCCCAAAGGTTGGGATGGCTCTGTTTACAAGAACCTCGTTTACGGTACAAGTTCAATATCGCAAAAAGCGAAAAATGGATAAAGAAGTTGTGGTACTTACGTACAATGCAATATCACTCAGCAATGAAATCTATGTCATCAGGCCCGTAGCAGGATAATGAGTGGATTCAGGTACGATGATTCTAAGTGAAATAAGTCACACAGGGCTTACCTGGTGGCGCAGTGGTTGAGAGTCCGCCTGCCGATGCAGAGGACATGGGTTCGTGCCCCGCTCCGGGAAGATCCCACATGCCGCGGAGCGGCTGGGCCTGTGAGCCATGGCCGCTGAGCCTACGCATCCGGAGCCTGTGCTCCGCAATGGGAAAAACCACAACAGTGAGAGGCCCACGTACCGCAAAAAAAAAAATAAATAAAAAAATAAAAAAATAAAAAAATAAAAAAATAAGTCACACAGAAAAAGAAACATCATAAGATATCACTACTACACGGAATGTAAACTTGGTTACACGGGAACTAAATTACTAAACAGAACAGAGTGTCAAATGTAGAAAACCAATTTATGCTTGCTTAAGGGGAAAGGTGAGTTGGGGTGCTGCATACAACAAGAGATTGAAATTAGCACAGATACCGTTCCATAAGCCAAATATATAATAGACAAGTGCTACTCCTTGCTCAACGAAGTGGACTCAACACCCCATATTAAACACCTAACAATATACCTAACTAGTAAGAATCTTAAAAACTATGGATTTATATGTCACCCAAAGAGAATCAAGCGTGTGTACAGTGGCATAAACGCAGCAGTGATAGGATTGGTGAGGTTCGGTGAGCAAATGCAAACCCTTTGAAGTCATATTGCATGGTACCCATTCCATGGGTCTCAACTCTCCATGTTTAAGGGATTCTTCCTTCAGCTAAAACATGCATGTGGAACCCAGAGTATGATCCACCGTGTGATCGGAAATCATGTTCAAATGTGTCTCAGTTTACGTCCCCTGGTACTCGGGTGCAACATTCCAGACGCTTTACTAACACTCTCCCCACTTGGAGAGTCAGTGCCTTTAACCTCCTGTTTGGCCCAGTTTGCAATTTCTGTGGAAAATGAACAGGAATAGGGAGAACCAATGAGAGACTAGCTGGAGCTGTCTGGACGGGCAAATTTAACTCTCATTTCCCACCAGGAAGAGGAATTAACCAAAGGCTCAGCGTGCCGTGCCGGAACCACACTAGGGCCTGAAGCAATCCTGCGGTGTTGCGGCCAGCTCACAAGAAAGCGAGTTGAAGAAAGGAGCTCAGGGGCACTGTAATTCACAAACATGCAGAGTTATAAATGACAGCTATCGTCCAAAAATATATTGAAGTAAGGCTGCCAAGAGGACTTGAAAGCGGGGCAGAATTGCAGGAAACCGATTTCAGGAGGTAGACGGGAATTGCATGTAAAGTATAGGAAAAGAGGCAGAACGTCCACAATGATGCACTTGGCCAAAAAGGGCGTATGCGTTTTTTCCTGAATATATTCAGGAAAAAACGCATACGCCCTTTTTGGCCAACCAAGCAAGCTTGCAAAGGAAATCTGCACTACAATGAAGTCTCACTGCCCCCCGGTCAAAAGGGCCATCTGAAAAAAGTGTAAAATCCAGAAAGGCAGGACAGGCCATGGAGAACTGGGAGCCTTGTTATGCTGATGGGCGGGATGTAAATTGCCAACAGCCACTCTGGAGAAGTGTATGGTGTTTCCTGAAACATCTAAAAAACAAGCAACAGAGCCTAGGGCACTTCCACTTATGGTCCTATAGCTTAGGGAAATTAAAATCAAAAAGACACAGCCACCCCAAAGTTTGGGACGGCTCTGTTTACAAGAATCTTGTTTACGGTACAAGTTCAATATCACAAAAGCGAAAAATGGATAAAGAAGTTGTGGTACTCACGTACAATGCAATATCACTCAGCAATGAAATCTTGTCATCAGGCCCGTCGCAGCATAATGAGTGGATTCAGGTACGATGATTCTAAGTGAAATAAGTCACACAGAAAAAGAAACATCATAAGATATCACTACTACACGGAATATAAACTTGGCTACACAAGAACTGAATTACAAAACAGAACAGGGTCTCAAATGTAGAACACCAACTTATGCTTGCTTAAGGGGAAAGGTGAGTTGGGGTGCTGCATGAAACCAGAGATTGAAATTAGCACAGATATCGTTCCATCAGCCAAATATGCAATAGACAAGAGCTACTCCTTGCTCAACGAAGTGGACTCAACACCCCATATTAAACGCCTAAGAATATACCTGACTAGAAATAATCTTAAAAACTACGGATTTATATGTCTCCGAAAGAGAATCAAGCGTGTGTATGGCGGCATAAACGCAGCAGTGATAGGATTGGTGAGGTTCGGTGAGCAAATGCAGACCCTTTGAAGTCATATTGCATGGTACCCATTCCATGGGTCTCAACTCTCCAGGTTTAAGGGATTCTTCCTTCAGCTAAAACATGCATGTGGAACCCAGAGTATGATCCACCGTGTGATCGGGAAACGTGTTCAAATGTGTCTCAGTTTTCATCCCCTGGTACTCGGGTGCAACATTCAAGACGCTTTACTAACACTCTCCCCACTTGGAGAGTCAGTGCCTTTAAACTCCTGTTTGGCCCAGTTTGCAATTTCTGCGGAAAATGTACAGGAATAGGGAGAACCAATGAGAGACTAGCTGGAGGTGTCTGGACGGGCAAATTTAACTCTCATTTCCCACCAGGAAGAGGAATTAACCAAAGGCTCAGCGTGCCGTGCCGGAACCACACTAGGGCGTGAAGCAATCCTGTGGTGTTGCGGCCAGCTCACAAGAAAGCGAGTTGAAGAAAGGAGCTTAGGGGCACTGTAATTCACAAACCTGCAGAGTTATAAATGACAGCTATCGTCCAAAAATATATTGAAGTAAGGCTGCCAAGAGGACTTGAAAGCGGGGCAGAATTGCAGGAAACCGATTTCAGGAGGTAGACGGGAATTGCATGTAAAGCATAGGAAAAGAGGCAGAACGTCCACAATGATGCACTTGGCCAAAAAGGGCGTATGTGTTTTTTCCTGAACATATTCAGGAAAAAACGCATACGCCCTTTTTGGCCAACCAAGCAAGCTTGCAAAGGAAATCTGCACTACAATGAAGTCTCACTGCCCCCCGGTCAAAAGGGCCATCTGAAAAAAGTGTAAAATCCAGAAAGGCAGGACAGGCCATGGAGAACTGGGAGCCTTGTTATGCTGATGGGCGGGATGTAAATTGCCAACAGCCACTCTGGAGAAGTGTATGGTGTTTCCTGAAACATCTAAAAAACAAAGCAACAGAGCCTAGGGCACTTCCACTTATGGTCCTATAGCTTAGGGAAATTAAAATCAAAAAGACACAGCCACCCCAAAGTTTGGGACGGCTCTGTTTACAAGGACCTCGTTTATGGTACAAGTTCAATATCACAGAAAGCGAAAAATGGATAAAGAAGTTGTGGTACTTACGTACAATGCAATATCACTCAGCAATGAAATCTATGTCATCAGGCCCGTAGCAGCATAATGAGTGGATTCAGGTACGATGATTCTAAGTGAAATAAGTCACACAGAAAAAGAAACATCATAAGATATCACCAATACACGGAATGTAAACTTGGCTACACAGGAACTGAATTACAAAACAGAACAGGGTCTCAAATGTAGAAAACCAACTTATGCTTGCTTAAGGGGAAAGGTGAGTTGGGGTGCTGCATGAAACCAGAGATTGAAATTAGCACAGATACCGTTCCATAAGCCAAATAAGCAATAGACAAGAGCTACTCCTTGCTGAACGAAGTGGACTCAACACCCCATATTAAACGCCTAAGAATATACCTGACTAGTAAGAATATTAAAACCTACCGATTTATATGTCTCCGAAAGAGAATCAAGCGTGTGTACGGCGGCATAAACGCAGCAGTGATAGGATTGGTGAAGTTCGGTGAGCAAATGCAGACCCGTTGAAGTCATATTGCACGGTACCCATTCCATGGGACTCAACTCTCCAGGTTTAAGGGATTCTTCCTTCAGCTAAAACATGCATGTGGAATCCAGAGTATGATCCACCGTGTGATCGGGAAACGTGTTCAAATGTGTCTCAGTTTTCGTCCCGTGGAACTCGGGTGCAATATTCCAGATGCTTTACTAACACTCTCCCCACTTGGAGAGTCAGTGCCTTTTACCTCCTGTTTGGCCCAGTTTGCAATTTCTGTGGAAAATGAACAGGAATAGGGAGAACCAATGAGAGACTAGCTGGAGGTGTCTGGACGGGCAAATTTAACTCTCATTTCCCACCAGGAAGAGGAATTAACCAAAGGCTCAGCATGCCGTGCCGGAAACAAACTAGGGCCTGAAGCAATCCTGCGGTGTTGCGGCCAGCTCACAAGAAAGCGAGTTGAAGAAAGCTCAGGGGCACTGTAATTCACAAACCTGCAGAGTTATAAATGACAGCTATCTTCCAAAAATATATTGAAGTAAGGCAGCCAAGAGGAGTTGAAAGCGGGGCAGAATTGCAGGAAACCGATTTCAGGAGGTAGACTGGAATTGCATGTAAAGCATAGGAAAAGAGGCAGAACGTCCACAATGATGCACTTGGCCAAAAAGGGCGTATGCGTTTTTTCCTGAATATATTCAGGAAAAAACGCATACGCCCTTTTTGGCCAACCAAGCAAGCTTGCAAAGGAAATCTGCACTACAATGAAGTCTCACTGCCCCCCGGTCAAAAGGGCCATCTGAAAAAAGTGTAAAATCCAGAAAGGCAGGACAGGCCATGGAGAACTGGGAGCCTTGTTATGCTGATGGGCGGCATGTAAATTGCCAGCAGCCACTCTGGAGAAGTGTATGGTGTTTCCTGAAACATCCAAAAAACAAGGCAACAGAGCCTAGGGCACTTCCACTTATGGTCCTATAGCTTAGGGAAATTAAAATCAAAAAGACACAGCCACCCCAAAGTTTGGGACGGCTCTGTTTACAAGAACCTCGTTTACCGTACAAGTTCAATATCACAGAAAGCGAAAAATGGATACAGAAGTTGTGGTACTTACGTACAATGCAATATCACTCAGCAATGAAATCTATGTCATCAGGCCCATAGCAGCATAATGAGTGGATTCAGGTACGATGATTCTAAGTGAAATAAGTCACACAGAAAAAGGAACATCATAAGATATCCCTAATACACGGAATGTAAACTTGGCTACACAGGAACTGAATTACAAAACAGAACAGGGTCTCAAATGTAGAAAACCAACTTATGCTTGCTTAAGGGGAAAGGTGAGTTGGGGTGCTGCATGAAACCAGAGATTGAAATTAGCACAGATACCGTTCCATAAGCCAAATATGTAATAGACAAGAGCTACTCCTTGCTCAACGAAGTGGACTCAACACCCCATATTAAACGCCTAAGAATATACCTGACTAGTAAGAATCTTAAAACCTTTGAATTTATATGTCTCCGAAAGAGAATCAAGCGTGTGTACAGCAGCATAAACGCAGCAGTGATAGGATTGGTGAGGTTCGGTGAGCAAATGCAGACCCTTTGAAGTCATATTGCATGGTACCCATTCCATGGGTCTCAACTCTCCAGGTTTAAGGGATTCTTCCTTCAGCTAAAACATGCATGTGGAACGGAGTGTATGATCCACCGTGTGATCGGGAAACGTGTTCAAATGTGTCTCAGTTTTCGTCCCCTGGTACTCGGGTGCAACATTCCAGACGCTTTACTAACACTCTCCCCACTTGGAGAGTCAGTGCCTTTAACCTCCTGTTTGGCCCAGTTTGTAATTTCTTCGGAATATGAACAGGAATAAGGAGAAGCAATGGGAGACTATCTGTAGGTGTCTGGACGGGCAAATTTAACTCTCATTTCCCACCAGGAAGATAAATGAACCAAAGGCTCCGCGTGCCATGCTGGAACTTGATTAGGGCCTGAAGAGATCCTGCGGTGTTGCGGCCAGCTCACAAGAAAGCGAGTTGAAGAAAGGAGCTCAGGGGCACTGTAATTCAGAAACCTGTGGAGTTATAAATGACAGCTATCATCCAAAATTATACTGAAGTAAGGCTGCGAAGAGGACTTGAATGCGGGGCAGAATTGCTGGAAACTGATTTCAGAACGTACACGGGAGTAGCTCTTAAAGCATAGGAAAAGAGACAGAACTTGGAAAATAATGCACTTGGCAAAAAAGGGCATATGTGTTTTATCCAGAGCTCTCATACCTGAGGGGAGGAGATTCCCAGCAGGCTCCAACTGCCACCTGAGGGCTCACATTGCCAAGGCAACGTGAGCATGCCAGGCAGGAGTTACCTCACAGCAGAGGTCCCACCTCACAGAAGGGTGAGAAACCCAGCCAACATCAGACTCTCACCAGAGGGCCCACATCACCAAGGGGATGGGAACCAGGCAGGAGTGTCTTCACATCAGTGGGGCCACATCATCAAAAGCTGAGGTACTCAGCACATGTGTCCTCAAACCAGAGGACCCACATCACCAAGGACCTCGGAGTGAGGCAGGCAGGAGTAGTCTCACAACACTGGGCCCATAGAATAAAAAAGTGAGGAATCCAGCAGTTGGAACCTCCCAGCAGGCGGCCCAGAGCACCGAGGCCATGGGATCCAGGCCACAGTGAACTCACAGAAGAGGGCCCATGTCATGAAACTGAGCAACCCAGCCATTGGGACCTCAGAGCAGGAGGCCCACATCCCCATGGGGATGGAATTCTGGTAGGAGTGTCCTCGCACCACTGAGAACGTATCAGAAAATTTTGGGCGACCAGCAGTTAGGGCCTGACGCCAGAGGACCCTCATCACCAAGGGAAGGAGGCTCCCAGCAGGCTCCAACTGCCACCAGAGGGCTGACGTCGCCAAGGCGATGTGTGCCAACCAGGCACGAATGACCTCACAGCAGAGGGCCCACCTCAAAGAAGTGTGACGAACCCAGTCAGGATCAGACTCGCACCAGAGGGCCCACATCACCAAATGGATTGGAACCAGGCAGGAGTGTCCTCACATGAGTAGGGCCACATCATCTAAAGGTGAGGAACCCAGAACATGTGGCTTCAAACCATAGGACACCCATCACCAAGGGGCTGGGAGTGAGGCAGGCAGGAGGAGCCTCATAACAGAGGGCCCAAAAATAAGAAAGGTGAGGAATCCAGCAGTTGGAACCTCCCAGCAGGCGGCCCAGAGCACAGAGGCTAGAGGATCCAGGCCAGAGTGAACTAACACCAGACAGCCCACATCATGAAACTGTGAGCAACCCAGACATTGGGACCTCAGAGCAGAAGGCCCACATCCCCATGGTGATGGGAACATGACAGGAGTGTCCTGGCATCACTGGGCTCACATCAGAAAACGTGGGGTGCTCAGAAGTTAGGGCCTGACGCTAGAGGGCACTCATCACCGAGAGGAGGAGGCTCCCAGCAGGCTCCAGCTGCCACCAGAGGGCCAACGTCGCCAAGGTGATGTGTGCCAGCCTGGCAGGAGTGACCTCACAGCAGAGGGCCCACCTCACAGAAGGGTGAGGAACACAGCCAGGATCAGACTCTCACCAGAGGGCCCACATCACCAAGGGGATGGGAACCAGGCAGGAGTGTCCACACACCAGTGGGACAACATCATCGAAAGGTGAGGATCCCAGCACATGTGTCCTCAAACCAGAGGAACCACATCACCAAGGGGTTCGGAATGAGGCTGGCAGGACTGGCCTCACAACACAGGGTCCATAGAATATAAAAGTTGAGGAATCCAGCAGTTGGAACCTCCCAGCAAGTGGCCCAGAGCACCGAGGCTATGGGATCCAGGCCGCAGTGAACTCACAGCAGAGGGCCCACATCATGAACCTGTGAGCAGCCCAGCTGTTGGGACCTCAGAACAGAAGGCCCACATCCCCATTGGGATGGGAACCTGGCAGGAGTGGCTTTGCACCACTTAGCACATATCAGAAAATGTTAGGAGCCCAGCAGTTAGGGCCTGATGCCAGGGGGCCCTCATAACTGAGGGGAGGAGACTCCCAGCAGGTTCCAACTGCCAACAGAGGGCCCACGTCTACAAGGTGGCATGCGCCAGCCAGGCAGTAGTGACCTCACAGCAGAGGGCCTATCTCACAGAAGGGTGAGGAACCGAGGCAGGATGAGACTCTCACCAGAGGGCCCACAACACCAAGGGGATGGGAACCAGTCAGGACTGTCCTCCCACCAGTGGGGCCACATCATCGAAAGGTGAGGAACCCAGCACATGTGGCCTCATATCAGAGGACATACATCACAAAGGGGATGGGAGTGAGGCAGGTAGGAGTAGCCTAAAAACAGAGGGCCCAAAGAATAAAAAAAGTGAGGAATCCAGCATTTGGAACCTCCCAGCAGGCGGCCGAGAGCACAGAAGCTATGGGATGCAGGCAGGAGTGAACTAACAGCAGAGAGCCCACATCATGAAACTGTGAGCAACCCAGGCATTGGGACCTCAGAGCAGAAAGCCCACATCCCCATGGGGATGGGAACCTGACAGGAGTGTCCTGGCATCACTGGGCTCACATCAGAAAACGTGGGGAGCCCAGCAGTTAGAGCCTGATGCTAGAGGGCCGTCATCACCGAGGGCAGGAGGCTCCCAGCAGGTTCCATGTGCCAACAGAGGGCCCACATCGCCAAGGTGATGTGTGCAAGTCAGGCAGGATTGACCTCACAGCAGAGGGCCTACCTCACAGAAGAGTGAGGAACCCAGCCAGGATAAGACTGTCACCAGAAGGCCCACATCACCAAGGGGATGGGAACCAGGCAGGAGTGTCCTCACACCAGTGGGGCCACATCATTGAAAGTTGCCTAACCCAGCACATGTGGCCTCAAACCAGAAGACCCACATCACGAAGGGGTTGCGAGTGAGGCAGGCAGGAGGAGCATCACAACACAGGACCCATAGAATACAAAAGTTGAGGAATCGAGCAGTTGGAACCTCCCAGCAGGCAGCCAAGACCACAGAGGCTATGGGATCCAGGCCACAGTGAACTAACACCAGAGAGCCCACATCATGAAATTGTGATCAACCCAGCCGTTGGAACCTCAGAGCAGAAGGCCCACATCCCCATGGGGATGGGAACCTAAGAGGAGTGCTTGAGCAACACTGGGCTCACTAAGAAAAGTTGGGGAGCCCAGCAGTTAGGGCCTGACGTCAGAGGGCCCTCATCACAGAGCTGAGGAGGCTCCCAGCAGGGTCCAATTGCCACCAGAGGGCTCATGTCAACAAGGCGAGGTGAGCAACCCAGGCAAGAGTTACCTGATAGTAGAGGGCCCACCTCACAGATGGGTGAGGAACCCAGCCAGGATCAGACTCTCACCAGAGGGCCCACATCACAAAGGGGATGGGACCCAGTCAGGATTATCCTCACACCAGTGGGGCCTCATCATCTTAAGGTGAGGAACCCAGCACATGTGTCCTCAAACCAGAGGACCCACATCACCAAGGGCCTTGGAGTGAGGCAGGCAGGAGTAGCCTCACAACACAGGGCACATAATATAAAAAACGTGAGGATTCCAGCATTTAGACCTTCCAGCAGGCGGCCCAGAACACCGAGGCTATGGGATCCAGGCCACAGTGAACTCACAGCAGAGGGCCCACATCACAAAACTGTGAGCAACCCAGGAGTTGAGACCTCAGCGCAGAAGGACCACATCCCCATGGGAATGGGAACCTGGCTGGAGTGTCCTCGCACCACTGGGCGCACATCAGAAAATGTGGGGAGCCCACCATTTAGGGCCTGACGCCAGAGGGCCGTCATCACCGAGAGGAGGAGGCGCCCTGCACGCTCCAACTGCCACCAGAGGGCTCACGTCTCCAAGGTGACGTGTGCCAGCCAGGCAGGAGTGACCTCACAGCAGAGGGCCTACCTCACAGAACGTTGAGGAACCCAGCCAGGATTAGACTCTCGCCAGAGGGCCCACCTCACCAAGGGGATGGGAACCAGGCAGGAGTGTCCTCACACGAGTGGGGTCACATCATCGAAAGGTGAGGAACGCAGCACATGTGGCCTCAAGCCATAGGACAGTCATCACCAAGGGGCTGGCAGTGAGGCAGGCAGGAGGAGCCTCACAACAGAGGGCACATAGAATAAAAAAGTTGAGGAATCCAGCAGTTGGAACCTCCCAGCAGGCGGCTCAGAGCACCGATGATAAGGGATCCTTGCCGGAGTGAACTCACAGCAGAGGGCCCACATCATGGTACTGTGAGCAAGCCAGCCGTTTTGACCTCAGAGCAGAAGGCCCATATCGCCATGGGGATGGGAACCTGGCAAGAGTCTCCTCACTCACTTGGCGCACATCAGAAAATGTGGGGAGCCCAGCAGTTATGGCCTAAGGCAAGAGGGCCCTCATCACCGAGGGGAGGAGGATCCCAGCACACTCCAACTGCCACCAGAGGGCCCACGTCGCCAAGGTGACGTGTGCCAGACAGGCATGATTGACCTCACAGCAGAGGGCCCACCTCACAGAAGGGTGAGGAACCCAGCCAGGATCAGACTCTCACCTGAGGGCCCACATCAGCAAGGGGATGGGAACCAGTCAGGACTGTCTTCCCTCCAGTGGGGTCACATCATCGAAAGGTGCGGAACCCAGCACATGTGGCCTCAAATCAGAGGACACATATCACAAAGGGAACGGGAGTGAGGCAGGCAGGAGTAGCCTAAAAACAGAGGGCCCAAAGAATAAGAAAGGTGAGGAATCCAGCAGTTGGAACCTCCCAGCAGGCGGTCCAGAGCACAGAAGCTATGGGATGCAGGCAGGAGTGAACTAACAGCAGAGAGCCCACATCATGAAACTGTGAGCAACCCAGGCTTTGGGACCTCAGAGCAGAAGGCCCACACCCCAATGGGGATGTGAACCTGGCTGGAGTGTCCTCGCACCACTGGGCACACATCACAAAATGTGGGGAGCCCAGCAGTTAGGGCCTGATGCCAGAGGGCCCTCATCACCGAGGAGAGGAGGCTCCCAGCAGGCTCCAAGTGCCACCAGAGGGCTCATGTCCACAAGGCGAGGTGAGCAAGCCAGGCAAGGGTGACCTCACATCAGACGGCCCACCTCACAGATGGGTGAGGAACCCAGCCAGGATCAGACTCTCAACAGAGGGCCCACATCACCAAGGGGATGTGAACCAGGCAGGAGTCTCCTAAGACCATTGGTCCCACATCATCGAAAGGTGAGGAACCCAGCACATGTGGCCTCAAACCAGACGACACACATCACGAAGGGGCTGGGAGTGAGGCAGGCAGGAGGATCCTCACAACAGAGGGCCCAAAAATTTAAAAAAGTGAGGAATCCAGCAGTTGGAACCTCCCAGCAGGCGGCCAAGAGCACAGAGGCTATGGGATCCAGGCTTCTGTGAACTAACACCAGAGAGCCCACATCATGAAAATGTGAACAACCCAGCCGTTGGGACCTCAGAGCAGAAGGCCCACATCCCCATGGAGATGGGATCCTAAGAGGAGTGCCAAAGCATCACTGGGCTCACTAAGAAAAGTTGGTGAGCCCAGCAGTCAGGGCCTGATGCAAGAGGGCCCTCATCACCGGGGGGAAGAGATTCCCAGCACGCTCCAACTGCCACCACACGGCTGACTTCACCAAGGCAATGTGTGCCAGCCATGCAGGAGTGACCTATCAGCAGAGGGTCTCCCTCACAGGTGGGTGAGGAACAAAGCCAGGAACAGACTCTCACCAGGGGGTCCACATAACCACGTGGATGAGAACCAAGCAGGAGTGTCCTCACACTAGTGGGGCCACATCATCGAAAGGTGAGGAACCCAGCAAAAGTGGCCACAAACCAGAGGACCCACATCACCAAGGGGTTGAGAGTGAGGTAGGTGTCTGGACGGGCATATTTAACACTCATTTCCCACCAGGAAGAGGAATTAACCAAAGGCTCAGCGTGCCCTGCCAGAAGCAGATTAGGGCCTGAAGCAGTCTTGCGGGTTTGCGGCCAGCTCACAAGAAAGCGAGTTGAAGAAAGGAGCTCAGGGGCCCTGTAATTCACAAACCTGCAGAGTTATAAATGACAGATAACGTCCAAAAATATATTGAAGTAAGGCTGCGAAGAGGACTTGAAAGCGGGGCAGAATTGCAGGAAACCGATTTCAGGAGGTAGACTGGATTTGCATTTAAAGCATAGGAAAAGAGGCAGAACATCGACAATGATGCACTTGGCAACAAAGGGCGTATGAGTTTGTTCCTGAATATATTCAGGAAAAAACACATACGCCCTTTTTGGCAAACCAAGCAAGCTTGCAATGGAAATCCGAACTACTATGAAGTGTCACTTCCCCCCGGTCTAAAGGGCCATCTGAGAAAAGTGTAAAATCCAGAAAGGCAAGACAGGCCATGGGGAAAAAGGAGCCTTGTTATGCTGATGGGCGGGATGTACATTGCCAACAGCCACTCTGGAGAAGTGTATGGTGTTTCCTGATACATCTGAAAAACAAAGCAACAGAGTCTAGGGCATTTCCACTTATGGTCCTATAGCTTAGGGAAATTAAAATCAAAAAGACACAGCCAACCCAAAATTTACAACGGCTCTGTTTACAGGAGCCTCTTCTACAGTACAAGTTAAATATCCCAGAGAACAAATAATTGATAAAGAAGTTGCGGTACTTATGTACAACAGAATACCACTCAGCAATGAAATCTGTGTCACCAGGCCTGTACCAGCATAATGAGTGGATTGAGGCATGATGATTCTAAGTGAAATAAGTCACACAGAAAAAGAAACATCATAAGGTATCACTAATGCACGGAATGTAAACTTGGCTACACATGAACTGAATTACAAAACAGAACAGGGTCTCAAGTTTAGAAAACCAACTTATGCTTGCTTAAGGGGAAAGGTGAGTTGGGGTGCTGCATAAAACCAGAGTTTGAAATTAGCACAGATACCGTTCCATAAGCCAAATACGTAATAGACAAGACCTACCCCCTGCTCAACGAAATGGACTCAACAATGAGGTATCACCTCACACCTGTTAGAATGGGCATCATCTGAAAATCTACAAACAACAAATGCTGGAAAGGGTGTGGAGAAAAGGAAGCCTCTTCCACTATTGTTGGGAATATAAATTGATACAGTCACTATGGAGAACAATATGGAGTTTCTTAAGAAACTAATAATAGAATTACCATATGATACAGCAATCCCAGGACTGGACATATACCCAGACAAAACCATAAATCAAAAAGAGACATTCACCGCAATGTTCATTGCATCACTATTTACAATATCGAGGTAATGGAAGCAACCTAAATGCCCACAGACAGACGAATGCATAAAGATGTGGTACATATATAAAATGGAATATTACTAAGCCATGAAAGGAATGAAATTGGGTCATTTGTAGAGACGTCGATGGATCTAGAGACTGTCATACAGAGTGAAGTAAGTCAGAAAGAGAAAAACAAATCTTGTATATTCATGCATATATGTGGAACCTAGAAAAACTGTACAGATTAACCGTTTTGCAAGGCATAAATAGAGCAACAGATGTAGACAACAATCGTATGGACAACAAGGGGGGAAAGCTCTTGGAGGGGTGGTGGTGGGAGGAGTTGAGAGATTGGGATTGGCATGTAAACATTTATATGTATAAAATAGATAACCAATGAGAAGCTGCTGTATAAAAATATAAAATAAAATTCAAAATTAAAAAGAAATAAAATTTAAAAAATAAAACAGAAAAAACAATTATTCCCTTCACATACATGTATTTATATGAATAAATTATTTCCATGCTTATATCTGTAAATACAAAAAAGAGGAATAAAATCTACCTTGAACCAAAAACGAAAAAGAGAAACAAAAAAACAGAACCCACCAGTTACTCAGAGGAAAACCGTATCAGGGCACTTGCTCCAGTTGTAAACAATTCTGAAGTTGGTCAGTGGTGGGGAATCGTCTCCCATTCAGCCAGCAGCCCCCACACAACAAGCGTCCTCATTGCAAAGCTGGGGCACCGTGCCGAGGCATCTGTGAGTAAACGTGAGCTGAACCCCAGGCCAGTTGCTGCTGAACTGTTCCCGCCCTTCCCAGGTAAAACACCTGAATATATACAAGGACTTGAAAGCCTAGAGGAAGGGCCATGGAGCCACACGAGTGACAGCATGCCAGCTGACTTGGTGCCTGCAGGCCAGCCAGGATGGTCCTGGCCCTGGGTGCTCTTCTGGAAGATTTCCATTTCCCTGCCTGAGATACCCGTCCTGTCCCTGCCCCCACTGCTTTTTTCCTTCCTCACCTCTGCCCAGGGAGAAATTCCAGCAGCAGGTATGGGTGACACATCCTCTTCTTTAGCAGGTGGCAGCCTGGCAACTGCTGCAGAAAGTCCAGCAGAGCCCCACTCACACTGGGCCACCCACAAAGCCGTGGCCTCTCACTCCCTCCCACCAGCCCAGCCCCGAGACTGCTGACAGGGCAGAGAAAATGGCGTCAGGCACAGCTGCAGGGGCTTTTGCTGCCTGGAGTGGTATTTATATTGATCTCAACCCAGGCACACCTGGGGAGGGCTGGCCGGCATGGTAAGGCTGCCCAGGTCAGCCAATCATCACCCCTCAGGGGCTCACAGTTGCAGAAAATGGAACTTGCTGAACCGGCCAGGTCCAAGGAACAGGTGTGGGCTCCTGAGAGTCAGGATAGACAAGGGGCTGCAGCTTTGGCTTGTTTTCTAATCATTTTATCTGGCCCATGAGTGGGAGACAACTTCAAGAAAACCCTCTCCTAATGAGAGGAACCCAGGAGTCAGGGAGAGGAGGGGTGGGTGGTGGTTGGAGACAGAGGCCTGGTGCCCTGGGTGCAGTGGAAGTCTCTGGAAGACCAGGTGGAGGGAGGCCACACAGAGTGATGCCCAGGGTCACAGACCTGTCGGAGCTGCTGTTTGTTAGTTCAAGTCCTGCTCTGAGGTGCTCTGTGTCAGCTCTGAGCGACAGGTGAGCTGGGGGTGCTCTTCAATGAGGGCTATGTGCACGGTTCCTGTGTGCCCAGCCCTGCCACGGTACCTGCAAGGGTAGCTCTGTATCCTGGGAGGGGCCTGACCATGAGAGCCCCGTGGGCTGGGTTGGGGGTGGGGTACCTGCCCAGGAGAGCTCCATATCCTGGGATTGGCCTGACCACGAGAGCCCCATGGGCTGCTGGGGACCTGGTAAAGGATGTCAGGACAGTCAGTGAAGCCACCGAGGATATACCTCCAGTTGCTCCTGATCCCTACACCCTGCTGGTCATTCTACCAACCACCAGGACATGGTATTCTGTATTAGTCTTCAATGATGCCTTCTTTTGTATTCCATTAGTCCCAGAGTCACAAGAAATTTTGGCTTGTGAGTGGCAGGACTCAACATACAACTAAAACAATACTTCCGGGCCGTCTTGCCCCAAGGGTTCAAAAATTCCCACACCATCTTTGGGGAAAGCTTAGCTAACGACCGAAAAGTTCTACCTCTGGAAAAGGAAACCCTCCTTCAATATGCAGACGACATTCTGATCGCCAGCCCTACTAAGGAGGCCTCTGAACTACCAAGCCAATAAAGGATAGAAGTTGTCCAAGAAAAAGCTCAAATATCACAGACTGCAGTGACCTGCCTGGGCTTCATTCTCACACAAGGTCAGAGAAGCCCATCCCAGGAAAGGGAAGAAACCATTTGCAGCCTTACCCCTTTCTAAAACTAGAAGACAGCTTAGGGGTTCCTGGGGAGGCCAGGGTTTGCTGCTTCTGGATCCCTAACTACAGTCTACTAGCTGGGCCTCTATATGAAACACTGAAAGGAAAAGATGATGATCCTTTTGAACAGAATCCAGAAGTGGCCTTTCAAGAATGGAAAGAGCAGTCAATTCAGACCCTTGCCCTGGAACTCCCTAATTGAGCTAAACCCTTTGACCTTTCCATTCCCGGTGAAAGGTGAATCGCCATTGGAGAATTAGTGCAAAAACTGGGACCACTTGAAATGGAACAACGCAAGAATGCCATCCAGGTAGGATAAACTACAGTCACCAAGGGGCTTGGCCCACTGCCACATCTGGCCAAGATACTGGCGGTATCTAAAAACCTGGAAATCAGCAGCCCAAAAGGCCACCTCCCTCCTAAGGGAAAAGGACCCCACGTGGTGATCCTAATCACCAACCATGCCCTGAAGTTGCAGGGTTCGCTCCGTGGGCACACCGACCTCGAGTGAGGAGGCCCTCCAACTCCAACATCCAGAGAGATAACCGGGGGCAACAGGGCACCATGACGACTCGTGTGAACATCACTTGACCTGGAGTTTCTCTCATAAAACAACAATAGTGTGTCCCGAAGGAGTAGACTACTGCTTGCAGGACTTCCTGCACCCGGAGGGGAGCTAATAATCTTGGCGGGGGAACCGTATATCACACCGTCACCATAGAAAAGCCTACAGACACCGTGATGATGGTGGCCAATAAGACCGGCTGGACTCCTGTTTACTTCAAAAGGCTGTTGACTCAGTGGCCATCATGGTCCTTGATCACCACTGACCCTGGACTGTCTGGGAGTTGAGCGGGCAGGGCTCTGACACCTGGTGCTGTTTTTACGTTAATTCAGGGGCCTAATTGAAGAAAGAGCAGACTACTGGTCAGAGCATCTAGGCTGGCAGAAACGGTCAGCCTAAGGTGGCCGAACAAATGTGGGGCGGGGTGAAACCGGCCCCCACAGCGTCTCTGCACATCTCTTTCCTGGACCCTTAAAGGTCATTAGAATCTATAACACTTCCAATGCTGGTGCTCAGGTGGACGAGCAGGGAGGCAGGGGTCCTGGGGCCAATCAACGTCACCTGGAGGCTGCTGGGGAGAAGTTCTGACCCTCGTCCCCTGGTATGAGGGCTCCCAACTCAGCACTCAGCAGTTACAGAAGAAGGGTCTGCACCCTCAGCACTCCAAGAATGAGGAACGGGACAAAAGGCAGAGGAGGGGTTTGTCCCCAGCAAAGCCCATTAAAAATCCCTGGGAGATAAAAATAGAATATGGGCAATAAAGTCAAGTCTGACCTTTTTTATCCTTTGTGCTTTGTCTAATTTCACGTGCTCCTAGGGTCCCGCATGCAGAGGTTCCACACCCGGCACTTCAGACCAGATTTCCTGGTGCAGAATGGCTGGGTCGACACCTCAGCTCCTGGGGCCCAGTGCAGACTCCGAGATATAGAGCCTGAGCTGCAGCCAACCCGGCCCTTGAGAGCTCCGCCCCCTCCCTCCCACTGACTCTGACAGGATCTCTACACAGCAGCCCAGCCCACAGCCCACGGGGTAGTGCATGCTCTCACCTCTCCATTCTCTGATGAAAATATAAAGTTTCCTTTGCTTGGGAACCAAACTCAGTCTCGATCTGTTGGCCCCAATGACACTGGGCAGGGGGACCCTTGTTGGGGTCCACTCTGGAGGATCAGTAACAGAAATTGAGACTATTGTAACTTCAGTGAACAGATGTGTGAGCCAAACTGTAGTTAACATAGAACAGTTTATAAGGCTCGGGTAAAATAAGATGTTTCTAACACTTCCATTTGATATTTCCATCACTTTATTATAAGCAAGTTCAGTGAAAAGGTTTGTCTTATTTGTCAGGTCAATATTAGAGAAATGAAGTGATTTCTTTCCAAGGATGTACATCTAATAATCTTGGTTAAAGCTTCAATCTTGTTTTAAATGCTTTTCCATTGAAAATGATACCTCTCTTTCAGCTCCCCCATTTCTGAGAAGTATAAAATCTTATAATTTATTATTACCAAAGGGGAAAGGTGGGAGGAGGGATAAATTAACAGTTTGGAATTAACACATACACACTGCTATGTATAAAATAGATCATCAACAAGGAACTACTGTATAGCACAGGGAACTACACTCAATATTGTGCAATAACCTATAAGGGGAAATAATCGGAAAAAGAATAGATATTTTTATTGACATCATCTATCAATGACAGTTAAAGTGTAACCTAAGGGAAGCCGGTGGTGAGTGCTTCTGACCCTGAAGACTTCAGTCATCTAAAGTTTGGACTCTGCCTACTTCCCAAGGCCCTTAATGAACATATGTGTAGCCGTAGCTTAAAAAACTCCCCAGTTTGGGTTTCGGGGAGACACTGATTTTGAAAAAGCCCTGGTGTTCTCCTTACATGAATGGGACTCTTCCTACTGCTAAAACATGTCTGTCACATCCAGAGGATGGTATACCGTCTGATCGGGAAGAGTTTGGAAAAGGCATCTCATCTCCTCATCTCCTGGTGCTCGGGTTCACCCCTCCAGCGTCTTTACTAACAGTCTCCCCACTTGGAGATGTCAACACTGTCAACATCCTGTTGCGTACAGTTTGGAATTTGTCCAGAGGATGAAGCGGAAGGATGAGGAACAATGAGAGACAAGTCCTAGGTGTTCAGACAGGCACATGTCACTCTAATTTCCAATCAGGAAGATGAATTGACCAAAGGCTAGGGTTGCCCATGGAAACAGTATAGGGCTTGAGGAAATCCCACTGCTTTGTGGCCAGTTCCCATAAACACAAGTTGAACAATGGAACTCAGGGGCAGTAAAATTCACGAAACTGCAGAGTTGAAAATATCTATCACTGAAAAATGTCTTGAGGAAAGTCAGAGAAGAGGATTGGCAAGCAAGGGAGAATGGCAGGAAAGGGATTTGAGGAGGTAGAAAGGACTCGCCATTAAGCACAAGAAAAGGGGCTGAACATTGCCGACATTGCAGTTGGCCAAAAAGGCTGTATGCGTTTTTTTCTGTATATATTCAAGAAAAGGGCATACACTTTTTTAGCCAACCAAACAGGTGGGCACTGGAAATCAATACTACAAAAGATATCACTTCGCATCAGTCAGAAGAGCCATCCTCATAAAGTGTAAACACCAGAAATGCAGGACAGGGCAAGGAGAAGAGGGAGCCCTGTGAGGCTTATAGTGGAAATGTATATTGCCAACGGCCATTCTGGAGAAGTGTATTGTGTTTACTAAAGCATCTAAAAAATGAGCTACAGAGCATAGGGCACTTGCACTCATGGGCGTATATCTTGGGAAAAACAAAAATCGAGAGGACACAGGCACCCCAATGTTTACTGCCTCTCTGTTTAAAAGATCCTCGACTAGGATATAACTTAAATGTCTCTGGAGGGAAAAAATGGATAGAGATGTGGTACTTATGTAGAGTGGAATATTACTCAGCCTGGAAATCAATGAAATATGGCCAGTTGTAACAACTCCGGAGGAGTTACGTATGATCATTCTAAGTGACATAAATATGTAGAAAACACGCGTAAGGCTGCTAAACGGGAAAGGTGGGGAGGGGTGAGGCATCATCCAGGAGGTTGAAATTAGCAAAGATACCATTCCAAATACCAAACTGATAATCAACAAGGCCTACACGGTAGCTAAAAGAACTGCACTCAGCACACTCAAGTCACCGGAAAAGAATATCTATGACTGGTAAGCATCTGAAAAAGAAATTATTGATGTCTCTCTGTACGTGAATCAAGTGGATGTACAGCAGCAAGAAACAGAGCTTTGAAAATCAGCTGTAAACAACATAGTAATAAATTGAAAAAAATAAACGACAGAGAGACAGAGAAAACCTCTTACAACTTTTCCTCAGGGACGGTGATGCAACATGGATTGAACACATCTAGACCCACAGCAGGATGAGACATAAGGCTGGAAACTGTTCGCGCTAAGAGAAATGTGAGGTTGGGTGAGGAAATGCACACCTTTTAAAGTAATACTACCTGGTACCCATTCAATGGGTCCCAAATCTGCAGGTTCAAGGAATCTTCCTACAGCTAAAACATGCATGGAAAACCCAGAGAACTGTACACCATGTGATCGGGAGATGTGTCTAAAATGCACCTCATTTATCCTCTCCTGGTGCTCCTGTTCATCATTCCAGCCACGTTACTTAGAATCTCCCCACTTAGAGAATCAGCACATTTAAACTTCTGTTTCACACATTTTGCAAATTGTGAGGAGGATGAACGGGAACAGGGGGAACCAATGAGAGAATAGTTGTAGGGGTTTGGACGGGCACATGTCACTCTAATTTCCCATTAAGAATAAGAATTAAAAAAAGGCTCAGCCCGCCTCGCCGGAGCCAAAATAGGGCCTGAAGCAATCCTGCGGTTTTGAGGCCAGCTCACAAAAGAGCAACTTAAAAAATGGAGCTCAGGGTCACTGCAATTCACAAACCTGCAGAGTTATAAATGAAAACTAACGTCCAAAAATATGTTGAGGTAAGGCAAAGAAGAGGATCTGAATGCAAGACAGAATTGCAAGAAACAGATTTCAAGAGATAGATTGGACTCGCCTTTAAAGCACATGAAAAGCGGCAGAATTTCGACAATGATGCAGTTGGCCCAAAAGGGAGTATGCGTTTTTTCCTGAATATATCCAGGAAAAAACGCATACGCACTTTATGGGCAACCAAGCAAGCAAGCAATGCAAATGTGCACAACAAAGAAGTCTCATTTCCCACCGGTCAAAAGGGCCATCCGAAAAAATTGTAAAAACCAGAAATGCAGGACAGGCCATGGAGAACAGGGAGCCTTTATACGCTGATGGACAGTGTGTGAACTGCCGAGAGCCACTCTGGAGAAGTGTATGGTGGTTCCTAAATCATCTAAAAAACAGAGCGACAGAGCATAGGGCACTTCCAATCACGGGAGTATATCTAGGGAAGTCTAAAAATCAACAAGACACAAGCACACCACAGTTTAGGGCTACTCTGTTTACAAGAACCTCAACTTCAGTACACCTTAAATATCCCAGGAAAGAGAACAATGGATAAAGAAAATGTGGTACTTATGTACAATGGAATATCTCTTCACCATGAAATCAATGTAATAAGGCTAGTAGAAGGATAAAGAGTGGATTGAGGTCCGATAATACTACTTGAAATAAGTCAAACAGAAAAAGAAACATATCATAAGATATCACTTATAGAGGGAGGATAAATATGGCTGCACAAAAAATGAATTACAAAACAGAACAGTGTCTCACATTTAGAAAACACACTTATGTCAGCTTAAGGGGAAAGGAGAGGTGGGGTGATGCATAAAACCAGAGTTTGAAATTAGCACAGATACCGTTCAATAAACCAAATAGGTATCAGACAAGATCTACACCTTGCTCAATGAACTGGCCTCAACACACCCTATAAACCACAGAGAAATATATCTGAGTAATAAGAATCTTAAAACCCATGTATTGATATATCTCCATAAGGGAATCAAGTGTGAGCAGAGCGGCACAAACACAGCAGTGAAAATGAGCTAAACCCCATTATAGAAATAAATTTTAAAACCAAAACGCAGAAACAATGAAAGAGAGAAAAATTCTTACAAAATTCGCTCAGGGGCTGTGATGCAACCTGGAATGACCACATATAAACCCACAGCTGGATAAGACATAAGGCTGGACACTTGGGGCTGAAAGGATTGGAGAGCTTTGGTGAGCAACTGCCGAAAGTTTAATGCAATACTTCATGCTACTTATTCCAAGGGTCCCAACACTCCAAGTTGAAGGGAATCTTCCTACAGCTAAACCATGCATGGGAAATCCAGCGGATGGTATACCATATGATCGGGAAAGGTTTCTAAAATGCACCTCATTTTCCTCTCCTGGGGCTCCGGATCAACATTCCAGCCACTTTACTAACAACATCTCCACATGGAGAGTCAATGCCTTTAAGTTCCGGTATCGCACAGTCTGCAGTTAGTGCGGAGGATGAATGGGAATAGGGGGAACCAGTGAGAAAATAGCTGTAGCGGTTTCAATGGGCACATGTCACTCTAATTTCAATTCAGGAAGAAGAATTAACCAAAGGCAGAGCAAGGCGCCCCAGAAGAAGAATAGGGCCTGAAGAAATCCTGTGGATATGAGGCAAGATCACAAAAATAAGAGCTGAAAAATGGAGCTAAGGGCCACTGCAATTCAACAACCTGCAGAGTTATAAAGGCCAACTATTTTCCAAAAGTATATTGAAGTAAGGCTATGAAGAGGCACTGAGAGCAAGGCAGAACTGCAGGAAACCTATTTCAGGAGGTAGACTGGAATTGCACTGAAAACATATGAAAAGACTCAGAACGTCGACAATGATGCACTTGGCCAAAAAGGGCGTATGCGTTCTTTCCTGAATATATTCAGGAAGAAACGCATACGCCCTTTCTGGCCAACCAAGCAAGCTCGCAAAGGAAATCTGCACTACAATGAAGTCTCACTGCCCCCCGGTCAAAGGGCCTTCTGAAAAAAGAGTAAAATCCAGAAAGGCAGGACAGGCCATGGAGAACTGGGAGCCTTGTTATGCTGATGGGCGAGATGTAAATTGCCAACAGGCACTCTGGAGAAGTGTATGGTGTTTCCTGAAACATCCAAAAAACTAAGCAACAGAGCCTAGGGCACTTCCACTTATGGTCCTATAGCTTAGGGAAATTAAAATCAAAAAGACACAGCCACCCCAAAGGTTGGGATGGCTCTGTTTACAAGAACCTCGTTTACGGTACAAGTTCAATATCGCAAAAAGCGAAAAATGGATTAAGAAGTTGTGGTACTTACGTACAATGCAATATCACTCAGCAATGAAATCTATGTCATCAGGCCCGTAGCAGGATAATGAGTGGATTCAGGTACGATGATTCTAAGTGAAATAAGTCACACAGGGCTTACCTGGTGGCGCAGTGGTTGAGAGTCCGCCTGCCGATGCAGAGGACATGGGTTCGTGCCCCGCTCCGGGAAGATCCCACATGCCGCGGAGCGGCTGGGCCTGTGAGCAATGGCCGCTGAGCCTACGCGTCCGGAGCCTGTGCTCCGCAATGGGAAAAACCACAACAGTGAGAGGCCCACGTACCGCAAAAAAAAATAAATAAAAAAAAAATAAATAAAAAAATAAAAAAATAAGTCACACAGAAAAAGAAACATCATCAGATATCACTACTACACGGAATGTAAACTTGGTTACACAGGAACTAAATTACTAAACAGAACAGAGTGTCAAATGTAGAAAACCAATTTATGCTTGCTTAAGGGGAAAGGTGAGTTGGGGTGCTGCATACAACAAGAGATTGAAATTAGCACAGATACCGTTCCATAAGCCAAATATATAATAGGCAAGTGCTACTCCTTGCTCAACGAAGTGGACTCAACACCCCATATTAAACACCTAACAATATACCTAACTAGTAAGAATCTTAAAAACTATGGATTTATATGTCACCAAAAGAGAATCAAGCGTGTGTACAGTGGCATAAACGCAGCAGTGATAGGATTGGTGAGGTTCGGTGAGCAAATGCAGACCCTTTGAAGTCATATTGCATGGTACCCATTCCATGGGTCTCAACTCTCCATGTTTAAGGGATTCTTCCTTCAGCTAAAACATGCATGTGGAACACAGAGTATGATCCACCGTGTGATCGGAAAACTTTTTCAAATGTGTCTCAGTTTACGTCCCCTGGTACTCGGGTGCAACATTCCAGACGCTTTACTAACACTCTCCCCACTTGGAGAGTCAGTGCCTTTAACCTCCTGTTTGGCCCAGTTTGCAATTTCTGTGGAAAATGAACAGGAATAGGGAGAACCAATGAGAGACTAGCTGGAGCTGTCTGGACGGGCAAATTTAACTCTCATTTCCCACCAGGAAGAGGAATTAACCAAAGGCTCAGCATGCCGTGCCGGAAACAAACTAGGGCCTGAAGAAATCCTGCGGTGTTGCGGCCAGCTCACAAGAAAGCGAGTTGAAGAAAGGAGCTCAGGGGCACTGTAATTCACAAACCTGCAGAGTTATAAATGACAGCTGTCTTCCAAAAATATATTGAAGTAAGGCTGCCAAGAGGAGTTGAAAGCGGGGCAGAATTGCAGGAAACCGATTTCAGGAGGTAGACTGGAATTGCATGTAAAGCATAGGAAAAGAGGCAGAACGTCCACAATGATGCACTTGGCCAAAAAGGGCGTATGCGTTTTTTCCTGAATATATTCAGGAAAAAACGCATACGCCCTTTTTGGCCAACCAAGCAAGCTTGCAAAGGAAATCTGCACTACAATGAAGTCTCACTGCCCCCCGGTCTAAAGGGCCATCTGAAAAAAGTGTAAAATCCAGAAAGGCAGGACAGGCCATGGAGAACTGGGAGCCTTGTTATGCTGATGGGCGGGATGTAAAGTACCAGCAGCCACTCTGGAGAAGTGTATGGTGTTTCCTGAAACATCCAAAAAACAAAGCAACAGAGCCTAGGGCACTTCCACTTATGGTCCTATAGCTTAGGGAAATTAAAATCAAAAAGACACAGCCACCCCAAAGTTTGGGACGGCTCTGTTTACAAGAACCTTGTTCACCGTACAAGTTCAATATCACAGAAAGCGAAAAATGGATAAAGAAGTTGTGGTACTTACGTACAATGCAATATTACTCAGCAATGAAATCTATGTCATCAGGCACATAGCAGCATAATGAGTGGATTCAGGTACGATGATTGTAAGTGAAATAAGTCACACAGAAAAAGAAACATCATAAGATATCACTACTACACGTAATGTAAACTTGGCTACACAGGAACTGAATTACTAAACAGAACAGGGTGTCAAATGTAGAAAACCAACTTATGCTTGCTTAAGGGGAAAGGTGAGTTGGGGTGCTGCATACAACAAGAGATTGAAATTAGCACAGATATCGTTCCATAAGCCAAATATGTAATAAACAAGTGCTACTCCTTGCTCAACGAAGTGAACTCAACACCCCATATTAAACGCCTAAGAATATACCTGACTAGTAAGAATCTTAAAACCTATGGATTTATATGTCTCCAAAAGAGAATCAAGTGTGTGTACAGCGGCATAAACGCAGCAGTGATAGGATTGGTGAGGTTCGGTGAGCAAATGCAGACCCTTTGAAGTCATATTGCGTGGTTCCCATTCCATGGGTCTCAACTCTCCAGGTTTAAGGGATTCTTCCTTCAGCTAAAACATGCATGTGGAACCCAGAGTATGATCCACCGTGTGATCGGAAAACGTGTTCAAATGTGTCTCAATTTTCATCCCCTGGTACTCGGGAACAACATTCCAGACGCTTTACTAACACTCTCCCCACTTGGAGAGTCAGTGCCTTTAACCTCCTGTTTGGCCCAGTTTGCAGTTTCTGTGGAAGATGAACAGGAAGATGGAGAACCAAGGAGAGACTAGCTGGAGGTGTCTGGAAGTGCAAATTTAACTCTCATTTCCCACCAGGAAGAGGAATTAACCAAAGTCTCAGCATGCCGTGCCGGAACCAAACTAGGGCCTGAAGCAATCCTGCGGTGTTGCGGCCAGCTCACAAGAAAGCGAGTTGAAGAAAGGAGCTCAGGGGCACTGTAATTCACAAACCTGCAGAGTTATAAATGACAGCTATCTTCCAAAAATATATTGAATTAGGCTGCCAAGAGGAGTTGAAAGCGGGGCAGAATTGCAGGAAACCGATTTCAGGAGGTAGACGGGAATTGCATGTAAAGCATAGGAAAAGAGGCAGAACGTCCACAATGATGCACTTGGCCTAAAAGGGCGTATGCGTTTTTTCCTGAATATATTCAGGAAAAAACGCATACGCCCTTTTTGGCCAACCAAGCAAGCTTGCAAAGGAAATCTGCACTACAATGAAGTCTCACTGCCCCCCGGTCAAAAGGGCCATCTGAAAAAAGTGTAAAATCCAGAAAGGCAGGACAGGCCATGGAGAACTGGGAGCCTTGTTATGCTGATGGGCGGGATGTAAATTGCCAGCAGCCACTCTGGAGAAGTGTATGGTGTTTCCTGAAACATCCAAAAAACAAGGCAACAGAGCCTTGGGCACTTCCACTTATGGTCCTATAGCTTAGGGAAATTATAATCAAAAAGACACAGCCACCCCAAAGTTTGGGACGGCTCTGTTTACAAGGACCTCGTTTACCGTACAAGTTCAATATCACAGAAAGCGAAAAATAGATAAAGAAGTTGTGGTACTTACGTACAATGCAATATCACTCAGCAATGAAATGTATGTCATCAGGCCCGTAGCAGCATAATGAGTGGATTCAGGTACGATGATTCTAAGTGAAATAAGTCACACAGAAAAAGGAACATCATAAGATATCCCTAATACACGGAATGTAAACTTGGCTACACAGGAACTGAATTACAAAACAGAACAGGGTCTCAAATGTAGAAAACCAACTTATGCTTGCTTAAGGGGAAAGGTGAGTTGGGGTGCTGCATGAAACCAGAGATTGAAATTAGCACAGATACCGTTCCATAAGCCAAATATGTAATAGACAAGAGCTACTCCTTGCTCAACGAAGTGGACTCAACACCCCATATTAAACGCCTAAGAATATATCTGACTAGTAAGAATCTTAAAACCTTTGAATTTATATGTCTCCGAAAGAGAATCAAGCGTCTGTACAGCAGCATAAACGCAGCAGTGATAGGATTGGTGAGGTTCGGTGAGCAAATGCAGACCCTTTGAAGTCATATTGCATGGTACCCATTCCATGGGTCTCAACTCTCCAGGTTTAAGGGATTCTTCCTTCAGCTAAAACATGCATGTGGAACGGAGTGTATGATCCACCGTGTGATCGGGAAACGTGTTCAAATGTGTCTCAGTTTTCGTCCCCTGGTACTCGGGTGCAACATTCCAGACGCTTTACTAACACTCTCCCCACTTGGAGAGTCAGTGCCTTTAACCTCCTGTTTGGCCCAGTTTGCAATTTCTTCGGAAGATGAACAGGAATAAGGAGAAGCAATGGGAGACTATCTGTAGGTGTCTGGACGGGCAAATTTAACTCTCATTTCCCACCAGGAAGATAAATGAACCAAAGGCTCCGCGTGCCATGCTGGAACTAGATTAGGGCCTGAGGAGATCCTGCGGTGTTGCGGCCAGCTCACAAGAAAGCGAGTTGAAGAAAGGAGCTCAGGGGCACTGTAATTCAGAAACCTGCAGAGTTATAAATGACAGCTATCATCCAAAATTATACTGAAGTAAGGCTGCGAAGAGGACTTGAATGCGGGGCAGAATTGCTGGAAACTGATTTCAGAACGTACACGGGAGTAGCTCTTAAAGCATAGGAAAAGAGACAGAACTTGGAAAATAATGCACTTGGCAAAAAAGGGCATATGTGTTTTATCCAGAGCTCTCATACCTGAGGGGAGGAGATTCCCAGCAGGCTCCAACTGCCACCTGAGGGCTCACATTGCCAAGGCAACGTGAGCATGCCAGGCAGGAGTTACCTCACAGCAGAGGTCCCACCTCACAGAAGGGTGAGAAACCCAGCCAACATCAGACTCTCACCAGAGGGCCCACATCACCAAGGGGATGGGAACCAGGCAGGAGTGTCTTCACATCAGTGGGGCCACATCATCAAAAGCTGAGGTACTCAGCACATGTGTCCTCAAACCAGAGGACCCACATCACCAAGGACCTCGGAGTGAGGCAGGCAGGAGTAGCCTCACAACACTGGGCCCATAGAATAAAGAAGTGAGGAATCCAGCAGTTGGAACCTCCCAGCAGGCGGCCCAGAGCACCGAGGCCATGGGATCCAGGCCACAGTGAACTCACAGAAGAGGGCCCATGTCATGAAACTGAGCAACCCAGCCATTGGGACCTCAGAGCAGGAGGCCCACATCCCCATGGGGATGGAATTCTGGTAGGAGTGTCCTCGCACCACTGAGAACGTATCAGAAAATTTTGGGCGACCAGCAGTTAGGGCCTGACGCCAGAGGACCCTCATCACCAAGGGAAGGAGGCTCCCAGCAGGCTCCAACTGCCACCAGAGGGCTGACGTCGCCAAGGCGATGTGTGCCAACCAGGCACGAATGACCTCACAGCAGAGGGCCCACCTCAGAGAAGTGTGACGAACCCAGTCAGGATCAGACTCGCACCAGAGGGCCCACATCACCAAATGGATTGGAACCAGGCAGGAGTGTCCTCACATGAGTAGGGCCACATCATCTAAAGGTGAGGAACCCAGAACATGTGGCTTCAAACCATAGGACACCCATCACCAAGGGGCTGGGAGTGAGGCAGGCAGGAGGAGCCTCATAACAGAGGGCCCAAAAATAAGAAAGGTGAGGAATCCAGCAGTTGGAACCTCCCAGCAGGCGGCCCAGAGCACAGAGGCTAGAGGAACCAGGCCAGAGTGAACTAACACCAGACAGCCCACATCATGAAACTGTGAGCAACCCAGACATTGGGACCTCAGAGCAGAAGGCCCACATCCCCATGGTGATGGGAACATGACAGGAGTGTCCTGGCATCACTGGGCTCACATCAGAAAACGTGGGGTGCTCAGAAGTTAGGGCCTGACGCTAGAGGGCACTCATCACCGAGAGGAGGAGGCTCCCAGCAGGCTCCAGCTGCCACCAGAGGGCCAACGTCGCCAAGGTGATGTGTGCCAGCCTGGCAGGAGTGACCTCACAGCAGAGGGCCCACCTCACAGAAGGGTGAGGAACACAGCCAGGATCAGACTCTCACCAGAGGGCCCACATCACCAAGGGGATGGGAACCAGGCAGGAGTGTCCCCACACCAGTGGGACAACATCATCGAAAGGTGAGGATCCCAGCACATGTGTCCTCAAACCAGAGGAACCACATCACCAAGGGGTTCGGAATGAGGCTGGCAGGACTGGCCTCACAACACAGGGTCCATAGAATATAAAAGTTGAGGAATCCAGCAGTTGGAACCTCCCAGCAAGTGGCCCAGAGCACCGAGGCTATGGGATCCAGGCCGCAGTGAACTCACAGCAGAGGGCCCACATCATGAACCTGTGAGCAGCCCAGCTGTTGGGACCTCAGAACAGAAGGCCCACATCCCCATTGGGATGGGAACCTGGCAGGAGTGGCTTTGCACCACTTAGCACATATCAGAAAATGTTAGGAGCCCAGCAGTTAGGGCCTGATGCCAGGGGGCCCTCATAACTGAGGGGAGGAGACTCCCAGCAGGTTCCAACTGCCAACAGAGGGCCCACGTCTACAAGGTGGCATGCGCCAGCCAGGCAGTAGTGACCTCACAGCAGAGGGCCTATCTCACAGAAGGGTGAGGAACCGAGGCAGGATGAGACTCTCACCAGAGGGCCCACAACACCAAGGGGATGGGAACCAGTCAGGACTGTCCTCCCACCAGTGGGGCCACATCATCGAAAGGTGAGGAACCCAGCACATGTGGCCTCATATCAGAGGACATACATCACAAAGGGGATGGGAGTGAGGCAGGTAGGAGTAGCCTAAAAACAGAGGGCCCAAAGAATAAAAAAAGTGAGGAATCCAGCATTTGGAACCTCCCAGCAGGCGGCCGAGAGCACAGAAGCTATGGGATGCAGGCAGGAGTGAACTAACAGCAGAGAGCCCACATCATGAAACTGTGAGCAACCCAGGCATTGGGACCTCAGAGCAGAAAGCCCACATCCCCATGGGGATGGGAACCTAAGAGGAGTGCTTGAGCAACACTGGGCTCACTAAGAAAAGTTGGGGAGCCCAGCAGTTAGGGCCTGACGTCAGAGGGCCCTCATCACAGAGCTGAGGAGGCTCCCAGCAGGGTCCAATTGCCACCAGAGGGCTCATGTCAACAAGGCGAGGTGAGCAACCCAGGCAAGAGTTACCTGATAGTAGAGGGCCCACCTCACAGATGGGTGAGGAACCCAGCCAGGATCAGACTCTCACCAGAGGGCCCACATCACAAAGGGGATGGGACCCAGTCAGGATTATCCTCACACCAGTGGGGCCTCATCATCTTAAGGTGAGGAACCCAGCACATGTGTCCTCAAACCAGAGGACCCACATCACCAAGGGCCTTGGAGTGAGGCAGGCAGGAGTAGCCTCACAACACAGGGCACATAATATAAAAAACGTGAGGATTCCAGCATTTAGACCTTCCAGCAGGCGGCCCAGAACACCGAGGCTATGGGATCCAGGCCACAGTGAACTCACAGCAGAGGGCCCACATCACAAAACTGTGAGCAACCCAGGAGTTGAGACCTCAGCGCAGAAAGACCACATCCCCATGGGAATGGGAACCTGGCTGGAGTGTCCTCGCACCACTGGGCGCACATCAGAAAATGTGGGGAGCCCACCATTTAGGGCCTGACGCCAGAGGGCCGTCATCACCGAGAGGAGGAGGCGCCCTGCACGCTCCAACTGCCACCAGAGGGCTCACGTCTCCAAGGTGACGTGTGCCAGCCAGGCAGGAGTGACCTCACAGCAGAGGGCCTACCTCACAGAACGTTGAGGAACCCAGCCAGGATTAGACTCTCGCCAGAGGGCCCACCTCACCAAGGGGATGGGAACCAGGCAGGAGTGTCCTCACACGAGTGGGGTCACATCATCGAAAGGTGCGGAACCCAGCACATGTGGCCTCAAATCAGAGGACACATATCACAAAGGGAACGGGAGTGAGGCAGGCAGGAGTAGCCTAAAAACAGAGGGCCCAAAGAATAAGAAAGGTGAGGAATCCAGCAGTTGGAACCTCCCAGCAGGCGGTGCAGAGCACAGAAGCTATGGGATGCAGGCAGGAGTGAACTAACAGCAGAGAGCCCACATCATGAAACTGTGAGCAACCCAGGCTTTGGGACCTCAGAGCAGAAGGCCCACACCCCAATGGGGATGTGAACCTGGCTGGAGTGTCCTCGCACCACTGGGCACACATCACAAAATGTGGGGAGCCCAGCAGTTAGGGCCTGATGCCAGAGGGCCCTCATCACCGAGGAGAGGAGGCTCCCAGCAGGCTCCAAGTGCCACCAGAGGGCTCATGTCCACAAGGCGAGGTGAGCAAGCCAGGCAGGAGTGACCTCACATCAGACGGCCCACCTCACAGATGGGTGAGGAACCCAGCCAGGATCAGACTCTCAACAGAGGGCCCACATCACCAAGGGGATGTGAACCAGGCAGGAGTCTCCTAAGACCATTGGTCCCACATCATCGAAAGGTGAGGAACCCAGCACATGTGGCCTCAAACCAGACGACACACATCACGAAGGGGCTGGGAGTGAGGCAGGCAGGAGGATCCTCACAACAGAGGGCCCAAAAATTTAAAAAAGTGAGGAATCCAGCAGTTGGAACCTCCCAGCAGGCGGCCAAGAGCACAGAGGCTATGGGATCCAGGCTTCTGTGAACTAACACCAGAGAGCCCACATCATGAAAATGTGAACAACCCAGCCGTTGGGACCTCAGAGCAGAAGGCCCACATCCCCATGGAGATGGGATCCTAAGAGGAGTGCCAAAGCATCACTGGGCTCACTAAGAAAAGTTGGTGAGCCCAGCAGTCAGGGCCTGATGCAAGAGGGCCCTCATCACCGGGGGGAAGAGATTCCCAGCACGCTCCAACTGCCACCAACGGCTGACTTCACCAAGGCAATGTGTGCCAGCCATGCAGGAGTGACCTATAAGCAGAGGGTCTCCCTCACAGGTGGGTGAGGAACAAAGCCAGGAACAGACTCTCACCAGGGGGTCCACATAACCACGTGGATGAGAACCAAGCAGGAGTGTCCTCACACTAGTGGGGCCACATCATCGAAAGGTGAGGAACCCAGCAAAAGTGGCCACAAACCAGAGGACCCACATCACCAAGGGGTTGAGAGTGAGGTAGGTGTCTGGACGGGCATATTTAACACTCATTTCCCACCAGGAAGAGGAATTAACCAAAGGCTCAGCGTGCCCTGCCAGAAGCAGATTAGGGCCTGAAGCAGTCTTGCGGGTTTGCGGCCAGCTCACAAGAAAGCGAGTTGAAGAAAGGAGCTCAGGGGCCCTGTAATTCACAAACCTGCAGAGTTATAAATGACAGATAACGTCCAAAAATATATTGAAGTAAGGCTGCGAAGAGGACTTGAAAGCGGGGCAGAATTGCAGGAAACCGATTTCAGGAGGTAGACTGGAATTGCATTTAAAGCATAGGAAAAGAGGCAGAACATCGACAATGATGCACTTGGCAACAAAGGGCGTATGAGTTTGTTCCTGAATATATTCAGGAAAAAACACATACGCCCTTTTTGGCAAACCAAGCAAGCTTGCAATGGAAATCCGAACTACTATGAAGTGTCACTTCCCCCCGGTCTAAAGGGCCATCTGAGAAAAGTGTAAAATCCAGAAAGGCAAGACAGGCCATGGGGAAAAAGGAGCCTTGTTATGCTGATGGGCGGGATGTACATTGCCAACAGCCACTCTGGAGAAGTGTGTGGTGTTTCCTGATACATCTGAAAAACAAAGCAACAGAGTCTAGGGCATTTCCACTTATGGTCCTATAGCTTAGGGAAATTAAAATCAAAAAGACACAGCCACCCCAAAATTTACAACGGCTCTGTTTACAGGAGCCTCTTCTACAGTACAAGTTAAATATCCCAGAGAACAAATAATTGATAAAGAAGTTGCGGTACTTATGTACAACAGAATACCACTCAGCAATGAAATCTGTGTCACCAGACCTGTACCAGCATAATGAGTGGATTGAGGCATGATGATTCTAAGTGAAATAAGTCACACAGAAAAAGAAACATCATAAGGTATCACTAATGCACGGAATGTAAAATTGGCTACAAAGGAACTGAATTACAAAGCAAAACAGGGTCTCAAATGTAGAAAACCAACTTATGCTTGCTTAAGGGGAAAGGTGAGTTGGGGTGCTGCATAAAACCAGAGATTGAAATTAGCACAGATACCGTTCCATAAGCCAAATATGTAATAGACAAGAGCTACTCCTTGCTCAACGAAGTGGACTCAACACTCCATATTAAACGCCTAAGAATATACCTGACTAGTAAGAATCTTAAAACCTATGGATTTATATTTCTCCGAAAGAGAATCAAGCGTGTGTACAGCGGCATAAACGCAGCAGTGATAGGATTGGTGAGGTTCGGTGAGCAAATGCAGACCCTTTGAAGTCATATTGCATGGTACCCATTACATCAGTCCAACTATCTAGGTCTAAGGGATTCTTCCTTCAGCTAAAACATCCATGTGGAATCAAGAGTATGATCCACCATGTGATCGGGAAATGTGTTCAAATGTGTCTCAGTTTTAGTCCCCTGGTACTCGGGTGCAACATTCCAGACGCTTTACTAACACTCTCCCCACTTGGAGAGTCAGTGCCTTTAACCTCCTGTTTGGCCCAGTTTGCAATTTCTGTGGAAGATGAACAGGAATAGTGAGAACCAATGAGAGACTAGCTCGAGGTGTCTGGACGGGCAAATTTAACTCTCATTTCCCACCAGGAAGAGGAATTAACCAAAGGTTCAGCATGCCGTGCCAGAACCAAACTAGGGCCTGAAGCAATCTTGCAGTGTTGCGGCCAGCTCACAAGAAAGCGAGTTGAAGAAAGGAGCTCAGGGGCACTGTAATTCACAAACCTGCAGAGTTATAAATGACAGGTATCGTCCAAAAATATATTGAAGTAAGGCTGCCAAGAGGACTTGAAAGCGGGGCAGAATTGCAGGAAACCGATTTCAGGAGGTAGACTGGAATTGCATGTAAAGCATAGGAAAAGAGGCAGAACGTCCACAATGATGCACTTGGCCAAAAAGGGCGTATGCGTTTTTTCCTGAATATATTCAGGAAAAAACGCATACGCCCTTTTTGGCCAACCAAGAAAGCTTGCAAAGGAAATCTGCACTACAATGAAGTCTCACTGCCCCCCGGTCAAAAGGGCCATCTGAAAAAAGTGTAAAATCCAGAAAGGCAGGACAGGCCATGGAGAACTGGGAGCCTTTTTATGCTGATGGGCGGGATGTAAATTGCCAACAGCCACTCTGGAGAAGTGTATGGTGTTTCCTGAAACATCTAAAAAACAAAGCAACAGAGCCTAGGGCACTTCCACTTATGGTCCTATAGCTTAGGGAAATTAAAATCAAAAAGACACAGCCACCCTAAAGTTTGGGACGGCTCTGTTTGCAAGAACCTCGTTTACGGTACAAGTTCAATATCACAGAAAGCAAAAAATGGATAAAGAAGTTGTGGTACTTACGTACAATGCAATATCAGTCAGCAATGAAATCTATGTCATCAGGCCCGTAGCAGCATAATGAATGGATTCAGGTACGATGATTCTAAGTGAAATAAGTCACACAGAAAAAGAAACATCATAAGATATCCTAATACATGGAATGTAAACTTGGCTACACAAGAACTGAATTACAAAACAGAACAGAGTGTCAAATGTAGAAAACCAACTTAGGCTTGCTTAAGGGGAAGGGTGAGTTGGGGTGCTGCATAAAACCAGAGATTGAAATTAGCACAGATACCGTTCCATAAGCCAAATATGTAATAGACAAGAGCTACTCCTTGCTCAACGAAGTGGACTCAACACCCCATATTAAACGCCTAAGAATATACCTGACTAGTAAGAATCTTAAAACCTTTGAATTTATGTCTCCGAAAGAGAATCAAGCGTGTGTACAGCGGCATAAACGCAGCAGTGATAGGATTGGTGAGGTTCGGTGAGCAAATGCAGACCCTTTGAAGTCATATTGCATGGTACCCATTCCATGGGTCTCAACTCTCCAGGTTTAAGGGATTCTTCCTTCAGCTAAAACATGCATGTGGAACCCAGAGTATGATCCACCATGTGATCGGGAAACGTGTTCAAATGTGTCTCAGTTTTCGTCCCCTGGTACTCGGGTACAACACTCCAGACGCTTTACTAACACTCTCCCCACTTGGAGAGTCAGTGCCTTTAACCTCCTGTATGGCCCAGTTTGCAATTTCTGCGGAAAATGTACAGGAATAGGGAGAACCAATGAGAAACTAGCTGGAGGTGTCTATACGGGCAAATTTAACTCTCATTTCCCACCAGGAAGAGGAATTAACCAAAGGCTCAGCGTGCCGTGCCGGATCCACACTAGGACCAGAAGCAATCCTTTGGTGTTGCAGCCAGCTCACAAGAAAGCGAGTTGAAGAAAGGAGCTCAGGGGCACTGTAATTCACAAAACTGCAGAGTTATAAATGACAGCTATCTTCCAAAAATATATTGAAGTAAGGCAGCCAAGAGGAGTTGAAAGCGGAGCAGAATTGCAGGAAACCGATTTCAGGAGGCAGACGGGAATTGAATGTAAAGCATAGGAAAAGAGGCAGAACGTCCACAATGATGCACTTGGCCAAAAAGGGCGTATGCGTTTTTTCCTGAATATATTCAGGAAAAAACGCATACGCCCTTTTTGGCCAACCAAGAAAGCTTGCAAAGGAAATCTGCACTACAATGAAGTCTCACAGCCCCCCGGTCAAAAGGGCCATCTGAAAAAAGTGTAAAATCCAGAAAGGCAGGACAGGCCATGGAGAACTGGGAGCATTTTTATGCTGATGGGCGGGATGTAAATTGCCAGCAGCCACTCTGGAGAAGTGTATAGTGTTCCTAAAACATCCAAAAAACAAAGCAACAGAGCCTTGGGCACTTCCACTTATGGTCCTATAGCTTAGGGAAATTAAAATCAAAAAGACACAGCCACCCCAAAGTTTGGGATGGCTCTGTTTACAAGAACCTCGTTTATGGTACAAGTTCAATATCACAGAAAGCGAAAAATGTATAAAGAAGTTGTGGTACTTACGTACAATGCAATATCACTCAGCAATGAAATCTATGTCATCAGGCCCGTAGCAGCATAATGAGTGGATTCAGGTACAATGATTCTAAGTGAAATAAGTCACACAGAAAAAGAAACATCATAAGATATCACTATTACACGGAATGTAAACTTGGCTACACAGGAAATGAATTACAAAACAGAACAGGGTGTCAAATGTAGAAAACCAACTTATGCTTGCTTAAGGGGAAAGGTGAGTTAGGGTGCTGCATACAACAAGAGATTGAAATTAGCACAGATACCGTTCCATAAGCCAAATATGTAATAGACAAGAGCTACTCCTTGCTCAACGAAGTGGACTCAACATCCCATATTAAACGCCTAACAATATACCTGACTAGTAAGAATCTTAAAACCTATGGATTTATATGTCTCCGAAAGAGAATCAAGCGTGTGCACAGTGGCATAAACGCAGCAGTGATAGCATTGGTGAGGTTCGGTGAGCAAATGCAGACCCTTTGAAGTCATATTGCATGGTACCCATTCCATGGGTCTCAACTCTCCAGGTTTAAGGGATTCTTCCTTCAGCTAAAACATGCATGTGGAACCCAGAGTGTGATCCACCGTGTGATCGGGAAACGTGTTCAAATGTGTCTCGTTTTCGTCCCTGGTACTCGGGTGCAACATTCCAGATGCATTACTAACACTCTCCCCACTTGGAGAGTCAGTGCCTTTAACCTCCTGTTTGGCCCAGTTTGTAATTTCTGTGGAAAATTAACAGGAATAGGGAGAACGAAAGAGAGACTAGCTGGAGGTGTCTGGACGGGCAAATTTAACTCTCATTTCCCACCAGGAAGAGGAATTAACCAAAGGCTCAGCGTGCCGTGCCGGATCCACACTAGGGCCTGAAGCAATCCTGCGGTGTTGCGGCCAGCTCACAAAAAAGCGAGTTGAAGAAAGGAGCTCAGGGGCACTGTAATTCACAAACCTGCAGAGTTATAAATGACAGCTATCGTCCAAAAATATATTGAAGTAAGGCTGCCAAGAGGACTTGAAAGTGGTGCAGAATTGCACGAAACTGATTTCAGGAGGTAGACTGGAATTGCATGTAAAGCATAGGAAAAGAGGCAGAACATCCACAACGATGCACTTGGCCAAAAAGGGCGTATGCGTTTTTTCCTGAATATATTCAGGAAAAAACGCATACGCCCTTTTTGGCCAACCAAGCAAGCTTGCAAAGGAAATCTGCACTACAATGAAGTCTCACTGCCGCCCAGTCAAAAGGGCCATCTGAAAAATGTGTAAAATCCAGAAAGGCAGGACAGGCCATGGAGAACTGGGAGCCTTGTTATGCTGGTGGGCGGGATGTAAATTGCCAACAGCCACTCTGGAGAAGTGTATGGTGTTTCCTGAAACATCTAAAAAACAAAGCAACAGAGCCTAGGGCACTTCCACTTATGGTCCTATAGCTTAGGGAAATTAAAATAAAAAAGACACAGCCACACCAAAGTTTGGGACGGCTCTGTTTACAAGAACCTCGTTTACGGTACAAGTTCAATATCACAGAAAGCAAAAAATGGATAAAGAAGTTGTGGTACTTATGTACAATGCAATATCACTCAGCAATGAAATCTATGTCATCAGGCCCGTAGCAGCATAATGAGTGGATGCAGGTATGATGAGTCTAAGTGAAATAAGTCACACAGAAAAAGAAACATCATAAGATATCACTACTACACGGAATGTAAACTTGGCTACACAGGAACTGAATTACAAAACAGAACAGGGTCTCAAATGTAGAAAACCAACTTATGCTTGCTTAAGGGGAAAGGTGAGTTGGGGTGCTGCATGAAACCAGAGATTGAAATTAGCACAGATACTGTTCCATAAGCCAAATATGCAATAGACAAGAGCTACTCCTTGCTCAACGAAGTGGACTCAACACCCCATATTAAACGCCTAAGAATATACCTGACTAGAAATAATCTTAAAACCTACGGATTTATATGTCTCCGAAAGAGAATCAAGCGTGTGTACAGCGGCATAAACGCAGCAGTGATAGGATTGGTGAGGTTCGGTGAGCAAATGCAGACCCTTTGAAGTCATATTGCATGGTACCCATTCCATGGGTCTCAACTCTCCAGGTTTAAGGGATTCTTCCTTCAGCTAAAACATGCATGTGGAACCCAGAGTATGATCCACCGTGTGATCGGGAAACGTGTTCAAATGTGTCTCGTTTTCGTCCCTGGTACTCGGGTGCAACATTCCAGATGCTTTACTAACACTCTCCCCACTTGGAGAGTCAGTGCCTTTAACCTCCTGTTTGGCCCAGTTTGTAATTTCTGTGGAAAATGAACAGGAATAGGGAGAACGAAAGAGAGACTAGCTGGAGGTGTCTGGACGGGCAAATTTAACTCTCATTTCCCACCACGAAGAGGAATTAACCAAAGGCTCAGCGTGCCGTGCCGGAACTACACTAGGGCCTGAAGCAATCCTGCGGTGTTGCGGCCAGCTCACAACAAACGGAGTTGAAGAAACGAGCTCAGGGGCACTGTAATTCACAAACCTGCAGAGTTATAAATGACAGCTATCGTCCAAAAATATATTGAAGTAAGGCTGCCAAGAGGACTTGAAACCGGGGCAGAATTGCAGGAAATCGATTTCAGGAGGTACACTGGAATTGCATGTAAAGCATAGGAAAAGAGGTAGAACGTCCACAATCATGCACTTGGCCTAAAAGGGCATATGCTTTTTTTCCTGAATATATTCAGGAAAAAACGCATACGCCCTTTTTGGCCAACCAAGCAAGCTTGCAAAGGAAATCTGCACTACAATGAAGTCTCACTGCCCCCCGGTCAAAAGGGCCATCTGAAAAAAGTGTAAAATCCAGAAAGGCAGGACAGGCCATGGAGAACTGGGAGCTTTGTTATGCCGGTGGGCGGGATGTAAATTGCCAACAGCCACTCTGGAGAAGTGTATGGTGTTTCCTGAAACATCTAAAAAACAAAGCAACAGAGCCTAGGGCACTTCCACTTATGGTCCTATAGCTTAGGGAAATGAAAATCAAAAAGACACAGCCACCCCAAAGTTTGGGATGGCCCTGTTTACAAGAACCTTGTTTACGGTACAAGTTCAATATCACAGAAAGCGAAAAATGGATAAAGAAGTTGTGGTACTTACGTACAATGCAATATCACTCAGCAATGAAATCTATTTCATCAGGCCCGTAGCAGCATAATGAGTGGATTAAGGTACGATGATTTTAAGTGAAAAGAGTCACACAGAAAAAGAAACATCATAAGATATCACTACTACACGGAATATAAACTTGGCTACACAGGAACTGAATTACAAAACAGAACAGGGTCTCAAATGTAGAAAACCAACTTACGCTAGCTTAAGAGGAAAGGTGAGTTGGGGTGCTGCATGAAACCAGAGATTGAAATTAGCACAGATACCGTTCCATAAGCCAAATATGTAATAGACAAGAGCTACTCCTTGCTCAACGAAGTGGACTCAACACCCCATATTAAACGCCTAACAATATACCTGACTAGAAATAATCTTAAAACCTACGGATTTATATGTCTCCGAAAGACAATCAAGCATGTGTACAGCGGCATAAACGCAGCAGTGATAGGATTGGTGAGGTTCGGTGAGCAAATGCAGACCCTTTGAAGTCATATTGCATGGTACCCATTCCATGGGTCTCAACTCTCCAGGTTTAAGGGATTCTTCCTTCAGCTAAAACATGCATGTGGAACCCAGAGTATGATCCACCGTGTGATCGGGAAACGTGTTCAAATGTGTCTCAGTTTTCGTCCCCTGGTACTCGGGTGCAACACTCCAGACGCTTTACTAACACTCTCCCCACTTGGAGAGTCAGTGCCTTTAACCTCCTGTATGGCCCAGTTTGCAATTTCTGTGGAAAATGTACAGGAATAGGGAGAACCAATTAGAAACTAGCTGGAGGTGTCTGGACGGGCAAATTTAACTCTCATTTCCCACCAGGAAGAGGAATTAACCAAAGGCTCAGCATGCCGTGCCGGAACCACACTAGGGCCTGAAGCAATCCTGCGGTGTTGCGGCCAGCTCACAAGAAAGCGAGTTGAAGAAAGGAGCTGAGGGGCACTGTAATTCACAAACCTGCAGAGTTATAAATGACAGCTATCGTCCAAAAATATATTGAAGTAAGGCTGCCAAGAGGACTTGAAAGCGGGGCAGAATTGCAGGAAACCGATTTCAGGAGGTAGACGGGAATTGCATGTAAAGCATAGGAAAAGAGGCAGAACGTCCACAATGATGCACTTGGCCAAAAAGGGCGTATGTGTTCTTTCCTGAATATATTCAGGAAAAAACGCATACGCCCTTTTTGGCCAACCAAGCAGGCTTGCAAAGGAAATCTACACTACAATGAAGTCTCACTGCCCCGCGGTCAAAAGGGCCATCTGAAAAAATTGTAATATCCAGAAAGGCAGGACAGGGCATGGAGAACTGGGAGCCTTGTTATGCTGATGGGCGGGATGTAAATTGCCAACAGCCACTCTGGAGAAGTGTATGGTTTTTTCTGAAACATCTAAAAAACAAAGCAACAGAGCCTAGGGCACTTCCACTTATGGTCCTATAGCTTAGGGAAATTAAAATCAAAAAGACACAGCCTCCCCAAACTTTGGGACAGCTCTGTTTACAAGAACCTCGTTTACGGTACAAGTTCAATATCACAGAAAGCGAAAAATGGATACAGAAGTTGTGGTACTTACGTACAATACAATATCACTCAGCAATGAAATCTATGTCATCAGGCCCGTAGCAGCATAATGAGTGGATTCAGGTACGATGACTCTAAGTGAAATAAGTCACACAGAAAAAGAAACATCATAAGATATCACCAATACACGGAATGTAAACTTGGCTACACAGGAACTGAATTACAAAACAGAACAGGGTCTCAAATGTAGAAAACCAACTTACGCTAGCTTAAGGGGAAAGGTGAGTTGGGGTGCTGCATGAAACCAGAGATTGAAATTAGCACAGATACCGTTCCATAAGCCAAATATGTAATAGACAAGAGCTACTCCTTGCTCAACGAAGTGGACTCAACATCCCATATTAAAAGCCTAACAATATACCTGACTAGAAATAATCTTAAAACCTACGGATTTATATGTCTCCGAAAGACAATCAAGTGTGTGTACAGCGGCATAAACGCAGCAGTGATAGGATTGGTGAGGTTCGGTGAGCAAATGCAGACCCTTTGAAGTCATATTGCATGGTACCCATTCCATGGGTCTCAACTCTCCAGGTTTAAGGGATTCTTCCTTCAGCTAAAACATGCATGTGGAACCCAGAGTATGATCCACCGTGTGATCGGGAAACGTGTTCAAATGTGTCTCAGTTTTCTTCCCCTGGTACTCGGATGCAACATTCCAGACGCTTTACTAACACTCTCCCCACTTGGAGAGTCAGTGCCTTTAACCTCCTGTTTGGCCCAGTTTGCAATTTCTGCGGAAAATGTACAGGAATAGGGAGAACCAATGAGAGACTAGCTGGGGGTGTCTGGACGGGCAAATTTAACTCTCATTTCCCACCAGGAAGAGGAATTAACCAAAGGCTCAGCATGCCGTGCCGGAACCACACTAGGGCCTGAAGCAATCCTGCGGTGTTGCGGCCAGCTCACAAGAAAGCGAGTTGAAGAAAGGAGCTCAGGGGCACTGTAATTCACAAACCTGCAGAGTTATAAATGACAGCTATCGTCCAAAAATATATTGAAGTAAGGCTGCCAAGAGGACTTGAAAGCGGGGCAGAATTGCAGGAAACCGATTTCAGGAGGTAGACGGGAATTGCATGTAAAGCATAGGAAAAGAGGCAGAAAGTCCACAATGATGCACATGGCCAAAAAGGGCGTATGCGTTTTTTCCTGAATATATTCAGGAAAAAACGCATACGCCCTTTTTGGCCAACCAAGCAAGCTTGCAAAGGAAATCTGCACTACAATGAAGTCTCACTGCCCCCCGGTCAAAAGGGCCATCTGAAAAAAGTGTAAAATCCAGAAAGGCAGGACAGGCCATGGAGAACTGGGAGCTTTGTTATGCTGATGGGCGGGATGTAAATTGCCAACAGCCACTCTGGAGAAGTGCATGGTGTTTCCTGAAACATCTAAAAAACAAAGCAACAGAGCCTAGGGCACTTCCACTTATGGTCCTATAGCTTAGGGAAATTAAACTCAAAAAGACACAGCCACCCCAAAGTTTGGGACGGCAATGTTTACAAGAACCACGTTTGTGGTACAGGTTCAATATCGCAGAAAGCGAAAAATGGATAAAGAAGTTGTGGTACTTACGTACAATGCAATATCACTCAGCAATGAAATCTATGTCATCAGGCCCGTAGCAGCATAATGAGTGGATTCAGGTACGATGATTCTAAGTGAAATAAGTCACACAGAAAAATAAACATCATAAGATATCACTAACACACAGAATGTAAACTTGGCTACACAGGAACTGAATTACAAAACAGAACAGGGTCTCAAATGTAGAAAACCAACTTATGCTTGCTTAAGGGGAATGGTGAGTTGGGGGGCTGCATGAAACCAGAGATTGAAATTGGCACAGATACCGTTCCATAAGCCAAATATGTAATAGACCAGAGCTACTCCTTGCTCAACGAAGTGGACTCAACACACCATATTAAACGCCTAAGAATATACCTGACTAGTAAGAATCTTAAAACCTATGGATTTATATGTCTCCGAAAGAGAACCAAGTGTGTGTACAGCGGAATAAGCGCAGCAATAATAGGATTGGTGAGGTTCGGTGAGCAAATGCAGACCCTTTGAAGTCATATTGCATGGTACCATTCCATGGGTCGCAACTCTCCAGGTTTAAGAGATTCTTCCTTCAGCTAAAACATGCATGTGGAACCCAGAGTATGATCCACCGCGTGATCGGGAAACGTGTTCAAATGTGTCTCAGTTTTCGTCCCCTGGTACTCGGGTGCAACATTCCAGACGCTTTACTAACACTCTCCCCACTTGGAGAGTCAGTGCCTTTAACCTCCTGTTTGGCCCAGTTTCCAATTTCTGCGGAAAATGAACAGGAATAGGGAGAACCAATGAGAGACTAGGTGGAGGTGTCTGGACGGGCAAATTTAACTCTCATTTCCCACCAGGAAGAGGAATTAACCAAAGGCTCAGCGTGCCATGCCAGAACCAAACTAGGGCTTGAAGCAATCCTGCGGTGTTGTGGCCAGCTCACAAGAAAGCGAGTTGAAGAAAGGAGCTCAGGGGCACTGTAATTCACAAACCTGCAGAGTTATAAATGACAGCTATCTTCCAAAAATATATTGAAGTAAGGCAGCCAAGAGGAGTTGAACGCGGGGCAGAATTGCAGGAAACCGATTTCAGGAGGTACACTGGAATTGCATGTAAAGCATAGGAAAAGAGGCAAAACGTCGACAATGATACACTTGGCCAAAAAGGGCGTATGCGTTTTTTTCCTGAATATATTCAGGAAAAAACGCATACGCCCTTTTTGGCCAACCAAGCAAGCTTGCAAAGGAAATCTGCACTACAATGAAGTCTCACTGCCCCCCAGTCAAACGGACCATCTGAAAAAGTCTAAAATCCAGAAAGGCAGGACAGGCCATGGAGAACTGGGAGCCTTGTTATGCTGATGGGCGGGATGTAAATTGCCATCAGCCTCTCTGGAGAAGTGTATGGTGTTTCCTGAAACATCCAAAAAACAAAGCAACAGAGCCTAGGGTACTTCCACTTAGGGTCCTATAGCTTAGGGAAATTAAAATAAAAAAGACACAGCCACCCCAAAGTTTGGGACGGCTCTGTTTACAAGAACCTCATTTACCGTACAAGTTCAATATCACAGAAAGTGAAAAATGGATAAAGAATTTGTGGTACTTACGTACAATGCAATATCACTCAGCAATGAAATCTATGTCATCAGGCCCGTAGCAGCATAATGAGTGGATTCAGGTACGATGATTCTAAGTGAAATAAGTCACACAGAAAAAGAAACATCATAAGATATCACTAATACACGGAATGTAAACTTGGCTACACAAGAACTGAATTACAAAACAGAACAGGGTGTCAAATGTAGAAAACCAACTTATGCTTGCTTAAGGGGAAAGGTGAGTTGGGGTGCAGCATAAAACCAGAGATTGAAATTAGCACAGATACCGTTCCATAAGCCAAATATGTAATAGACAAGAGCTACTCCTTGCTCAACGAAGTGGACTCAACACCCCATATTAAACGCCTAACAATATACCTGACTAGTAAGAATCTTAAAACCTATGGATTTATATGTCTCCGAAAGAGAATCAAGCGTGTGTACAGCGGCATAAACGCAGCAGCGATAGGATTGGTGAGGTTCGGTGAGCAAATGCAGACCCTTTGAAGTCATATTGCATGGTACCCATTCCATGGGTCTCAACTCTTCATGGTTAAGGGATTCTTCCTTCAGCTAAAACATGCATGTGGAACCCAGAGTATGATCCACCGTGTGATCGGAAAACGCGTTCAAATGTGTCTCAGTTTTCGTCCCCTGGTACTCGGGTGCAACATTCCAGACGCTTTACTAACACTCTCCCCACTTGGAGAGTCAGTGCCTTTAACCTCCTGTTTGGCCCAGTTTGCAATTTCTGTGGAAAATGAACAGGAATATGGAGAACCAATGAGAGACTAGGTGGAGGTGTCTGGACGGTCAAATTTAACTCTCATTTCCCACTAGAAAGAGGAATTAACCAAAGGCTCAGCATGCCATGCCGTAACCAAACTAGGGCCTGAAGCAATCCTGCGGTGTTGCGGCCAGCTCACAAGAAAGCGAGTTGAAGAAAGGAGCTCAGGGGCACTGTAATTCACAAACCTGCAGAGTTAAAAATGACAGCTATCTTCCAAAAATATATTGAAGTGAGGCTGCCAAGAGGACTTCAAAGCGGGGCAGAATTGCAGGAAACCAATTTCAGGAGGTAGACAGGAATTGCATGTAAAGCATAGGAAAAGAGGCAGAACGTCCACAATGATCCACTTGGCCAAAAAGGGCGTATGCGTTTTTTCCTGAATATATTCAGGAAAAAACGCATACACACTTTTTGGCCAACCAAGCAAGCTTGCAAAGGAAATCTGCACTACAATGAAGTCTCACTGCCCCCCAGTCAAACGGACCATCTGAAAAAGTCTAAAATCCAGAAAGGCAGGACAGGCCATGGAGAACTGGGAGCCTTGTTATGCTGATGGGCGGGATGTAAATTGCCAGCAGCCACTCTGGAGAAGTGTATGGTGTTTCCTGAAACATCCAAAAAACAAAGCAACAGAGCCTAGGGCACTTCCACTTATGGTCCTATAGCTTAGGGAAATTAAAATAAAAAAGACACATCCACCCCAAAGTTTGGGACGGCTCTGTTTACAAGAACCTCATTTACCGTACAAGTTCAATATCACAGAAAGCGAAAAATGGATAAAGAATTTGTGGTACTTACGTACAATGCAATATCACTCAGCAATGAAATCAATGTCATCAGGCCCGTAGCAGCATAATGAGTGGATTCAGGTACGATGATTCTAAGTGAAATAAGTCACACAGAAAAAGAAACATCATAAGATATCACTACTACACGGAATGTAAACTTGGCTACACAGGAAGTGAATTACAAAACAGAACAGTGTCTCAGATGTAGAAAACCAACTTATGCTTGCTTAAGGGGAAAGGTGAGTTGGGGTGCAGCATAAAACCACACATTGAAATTAGCACAGATACCGTTCCATAAGCCAAATATGTAATAGACAAGAGCTACTCCTTGCTCAACGAAGTGGACTCAACACCCCATATTAAACGCCTAAGAATATACCTGACTAGTAATAATCTTAAAACCTTTGGATTCATATGTCTCCGAAAGAGAATCAGCGTCTGTACAGCAGCATAAACGCAGCAGTGATAGGATTGGTGAGGTTCGGTGAGCAAATGCAGATCCTTTGAAGTCATATTGCATGGTACCCATTCCATGGGTCTCAACTCTCCAGGTTTAAGGGATTCTTCCTTCAGCTAAAACATGCATGTGGAACGGAGTGTATGATCCACCGTGTGATCGGGAAACGTGTTCAAATGTGTCTCAGTTTTCGTCCCCTGGTACTCGGGTGCAACATTCCAGACACTTTACTAACACTCTCCCCACTTGGAGAGTCAGTGCCTTTAACCTCCTGTTTGGCCCAGTTTGCAATTTCTGTGGAAGATGAACAGGAATAGGGAGAACCAATGAGAGACTAGGTGGAGGTGTCCGGACGCGCAAATTTAACTCTAATTTCCCATCAGGAAGAGGAATTAACCAAAGGCTCAGCGTGCCATGCCGGAAACAAACAAGGGCCTGAAGCAATCCTGCGGTGTTGCGGCCAGCTCACAAGAAAGCGAGTTGAAGAAAGGAGCTCAGGGGCACTGTAATTCACAAACCTGCAGAGTTATAATTGATAGCTATCGTCCAAAAATATATTGAAGTAAGGCTGCCAAGAGGACTTGAAAGCGGGGCAGAATTGCAGGAAACCGATTTCAGGAGGTAGACAGGAATTGCATGTAACGCATAGGAAAAGAGGCAGAATGTCCACAATGATGCTCTTGGCCAAAAAGGGCGTATGCTTTTCCTGAATATATTCAGGAAAAAACGCATACGCCCTTTTTGGCCAAACAAGCAAGCTTGCAAAGAAAATCTGCACTACAATGAAGTCTCACTGCCCCCCGGTCAAAAGGGCCATCTGAAAAAATTGTAAAATCCAGAAATGCAGGACAGGCCATGGAGAACTGGGAGCCTTGTTATGCTGATGATCGGGATGTGAATTGCCAGCAGCCACTCTGGAGAAGTGTATGGTGTTTCCTGAAACATCCAAAAAACAAAGCAACAGAGCCTAGGGCACTTCCACTTATGGTCCTATAGCTTAGGGAAATTAAAATCAAAAGACACAGCCACCCCAAAGTTTGGGACGGCTCTGTTTACAAGAACCTCGTTTACGGTACAAGTTCAATATCACAGAAAGCGAAAAATGGATAAAGAAGTTGTGGTACTTACGTACAATGCAATATCACTCAGCAATGAAATCTATGTCATCAGGCCCGTAGTAGCATAGTGAGTGGATTCAGGTACGAGTATTCTAAGTGAAATAAGTCACACAGAAAAAGAAACATCATAAGATATCCCTAATACACGGAATGTAAACTTGGCTACACAGGAACTGAATTACAAAACAGAACAGGGTCTCAAATGTAGAAAACCAACTTATGCTTGCTTAAGGGGAAAGGTGAGTTGGGGTGCTGCATGAAACCAGAGATTGAAATTAGCACAGATACCGTTCCATAAGCCAAATATGTAATAGACAAGAGCTACTCCTTGCTCAACGAAGTGGACTCAACACCCCATATTAAACGCCTAACAATATACCTGACTAGTAATAATCTTAAAACCTTTGGATTTATATGTCTCCGAAAGAGAATCAAGCGTCTGTACAGCAGCATAAACGCAGCAGTGATAGGATTGGTGAGGTTCGGTGAGCAAATGCAGATCCTTTGAAGTCATATTGCATGGTACCCATTCCATGGGTCTCAACTCTCCAGGTTTAAGGGATTCTTCCTTCAGCTAAAACATGCATGTGGAACGGAGTGTATGATCCACCGTGTGATCGGGAAACGTGTTCAAATGTGTCTCAGTTTTCGTCCCCTGGTACTCGGGTGCAACATTCCAGACGCTTTACTAACACTCTCCCCACTTGGAGAGTCAGTGCCTTTAACCTCCTGTTTGGCCCAGTTTGCAATTTCTTCGGAATATGAACAGGAATAAGGAGAAGCAATGGGAGACTATCTGTAGTTGTCTGGACGGGCAAATTTAACTCTCATTTCCCACCAGGAAGATAAATGAACCAAAGGCTCCGCGTGCCATGCTGGAACTAGATTAGGGCCTGAGGAGATCCTGCGGTGTTGCGGCCAGCTCACAAGAAAGCGAGTTGAAGAAAGGAGCTCAGGGGCACTGTAATTCAGAAACCTGCGGAGTTATAAATGACAGCTATCATCCAAAATTATACTGAAGTAAGGCTGCGAAGAGGACTTGAATGCGGGGCAGAATTGCTGGAAACTGATTTCAGAACGTACACGGGAGTAGCTCTTAAAGCATAGGAAAAGAGACAGAACTTGGAAAATAATGCACTTGGCAAAAAAGGGCATATGTGTTTTATCCAGAGCTCTCATACCTGAGGGGAGGAGATTCCCAGCAGGCTCCAACTGCCACCTGAGGGCTCACATTGCCAAGGCAACGTGAGCATGCCAGGCAGGAGTTACCTCACAGCAGAGGTCCCACCTCACAGAAGGGTGAGAAACCCAGCCAACATCAGACTCTCACCAGAGGGCCCACATCACCAAGGGGATGGGAACCAGGCAGGAGTGTCTTCACATCAGTGGGGCCACATCATCAAAAGCTGAGGTACTCAGCACATGTGTCCTCAAACCAGAGGACCCACATCACCAAGGACCTCGGAGTGAGGCAGGCAGGAGTAGCCTCACAACACTGGGCCCATAGAATAAAGAAGTGAGGAATCCAGCAGTTGGAACCTCCCAGCAGGCGGCCCAGAGCACCGAGGCCATGGGATCCAGGCCACAGTGAACTCACAGAAGAGGGCCCATGTCATGAAACTGAGCAACCCAGCCATTGGGACCTCAGAGCAGGAGGCCCACATCCCCATGGGGATGGAATTCTGGTAGGAGTGTCCTCGCACCACTGAGAACGTATCAGAAAATTTTGGGCGACCAGCAGTTAGGGCCTGACGCCAGAGGACCCTCATCACCAAGGGAAGGAGGCTCCCAGCAGGCTCCAACTGCCACCAGAGGGCTGACGTCGCCAAGGCGATGTGTGCCAACCAGGCACGAATGACCTCACAGCAGAGGGCCCACCTCAGAGAAGTGTGACGAACCCAGTCAGGATCAGACTCGCACCAGAGGGCCCACATCACCAAATGGATTGGAACCAGGCAGGAGTGTCCTCACATGAGTAGGGCCACATCATCTAAAGGTGAGGAACCCAGAACATGTGGCTTCAAACCATAGGACACCCATCACCAAGGGGCTGGGAGTGAGGCAGGCAGGAGGAGCCTCATAACAGAGGGCCCAAAAATAAGAAAGGTGAGGAATCCAGCAGTTGGAACCTCCCAGCAGGCGGCCCAGAGCACAGAGGCTAGAGGAACCAGGCCAGAGTGAACTAACACCAGACAGCCCACATCATGAAACTGTGAGCAACCCAGACATTGGGACCTCAGAGCAGAAGGCCCACATCCCCATGGTGATGGGAACATGACAGGAGTGTCCTGGCATCACTGGGCTCACATCAGAAAACGTGGGGTGCTCAGAAGTTAGGGCCTGACGCTAGAGGGCACTCATCACCGAGAGGAGGAGGCTCCCAGCAGGCTCCAGCTGCCACCAGAGGGCCAACGTCGCCAAGGTGATGTGTGCCAGCCTGGCAGGAGTGACCTCACAGCAGAGGGCCCACCTCACAGAAGGGTGAGGAACACAGCCAGGATCAGACTCTCACCAGAGGGCCCACATCACCAAGGGGATGGGAACCAGGCAGGAGTGTCCCCACACCAGTGGGACAACATCATCGAAAGGTGAGGATCCCAGCACATGTGTCCTCAAACCAGAGGAACCACATCACCAAGGGGTTCGGAATGAGGCTGGCAGGACTGGCCTCACAACACAGGGTCCATAGAATATAAAAGTTGAGGAATCCAGCAGTTGGAACCTCCCAGCAAGTGGCCCAGAGCACCGAGGCTATGGGATCCAGGCCGCAGTGAACTCACAGCAGAGGGCCCACATCATGAACCTGTGAGCAGCCCAGCTGTTGGGACCTCAGAACAGAAGGCCCACATCCCCATTGGGATGGGAACCTGGCAGGAGTGGCTTTGCACCACTTAGCACATATCAGAAAATGTTAGGAGCCCAGCAGTTAGGGCCTGACGCCAGGGGGCCCTCATAACTGAGGGGAGGAGACTCCCAGCAGGTTCCAACTGCCAACAGAGGGCCCACGTCTACAAGGTGGCATGCGCCAGCCAGGCAGTAGTGACCTCACAGCAGAGGGCCTATCTCACAGAAGGGTGAGGAACCGAGGCAGGATGAGACTCTCACCAGAGGGCCCACAACACCAAGGGGATGGGAACCAGTCAGGACTGTCCTCCCACCAGTGGGGCCACATCATCGAAAGGTGAGGAACCCAGCACATGTGGCCTCATATCAGAGGACATACATCACAAAGGGGATGGGAGTGAGGCAGGTAGGAGTAGCCTAAAAACAGAGGGCCCAAAGAATAAAAAAAGTGAGGAATCCAGCATTTGGAACCTCCCAGCAGGCGGCCGAGAGCACAGAAGCTATGGGATGCAGGCAGGAGTGAACTAACAGCAGAGAGCCCACATCATGAAACTGTGAGCAACCCAGGCATTGGGACCTCAGAGCAGAAAGCCCACATCCCCATGGGGATGGGAACCTGACAGGAGTGTCCTGGCATCACTGGGCTCACATCAGAAAACGTGGGGAGCCCAGCAGTTAGAGCCTGATGCTAGAGGGCCGTCATCACCGAGGGCAGGAGGCTCCCAGCAGGTTCCATGTGCCCACAGAGGGCCCACGTCACCAAGGTGATGTGTGCAAGTCAGGCAGGATTGACCTCACAGCAGAGGGCCTACCTCACAGAAGAGTGAGGAACCCAGCCAGGATAAGACTGTCACCAGAAGGCCCACATCACCAAGGGGATGGGAACCAGGCAGGAGTGTCCTCACACCAGTGGGGCCACATCATTGAAAGTTGCCTAACCCAGCACATGTGGCCTCAAACCAGAAGACCCACATCACGAAGGGGTTGCGAGTGAGGCAGGCAGGAGGAGCATCACAACACAGGACCCATAGAATACAAAAGTTGAGGAATCGAGCAGTTGGAACCTCCCAGCAGGCAGCCAAGACCACAGAGGCTATGGGATCCAGGCCACAGTGAACTAACACCAGAGAGCCCACATCATGAAATTGTGATCAACCCAGCCGTTGGAACCTCAGAGCAGAAGGCCCACATCCCCATGGGGATGGGAACCTAAGAGGAGTGCTTGAGCAACACTGGGCTCACTAAGAAAAGTTGGGGAGCCCAGCAGTTAGGGCCTGACGTCAGAGGGCCCTCATCACAGAGCTGAGGAGGCTCCCAGCAGGGTCCAATTGCCACCAGAGGGCTCATGTCAACAAGGCGAGGTGAGCAACCCAGGCAAGAGTTACCTGATAGTAGAGGGCCCACCTCACAGATGGGTGAGGAACCCAGCCAGGATCAGACTCTCACCAGAGGGCCCACATCACAAAGGGGATGGGACCCAGTCAGGATTATCCTCACACCAGTGGGGCCTCATCATCTTAAGGTGAGGAACCCAGCACATGTGTCCTCAAACCAGAGGACCCACATCACCAAGGGCCTTGGAGTGAGGCAGGCAGGAGTAGCCTCACAACACAGGGCACATAATATAAAAAACGTGAGAATTCCAGCATTTAGACCTTCCAGCAGGCGGCCCAGAACACCGAGGCTATGGGATCCAGGCCACAGTGAACTCACAGCAGAGGGCCCACATCACAAAACTGTGAGCAACCCAGGAGTTGAGACCTCAGCGCAGAAGGCCCATATCGCCATGGGGATGGGAACCTGGCAAGAGTCTCCTCACTCACTTGGCACACATCAGAAAATGTGGGGAGCCCAGCAGTTATGGCCTAAGGCAAGAGGGCCCTCATCACCGAGGGGAGGAGGATCCCAGCACACTCCAACTGCCACCAGAGGGCCCACGTCGCCAAGGTGACCTGTGCCAGACAGGCATGATTGACCTCACAGCAGAGGGCCCACCTCACAGAAGGGTGAGGAACCCAGCCAGGATCAGACTCTCACCTGAGGGCCCACATCAGCAAGGGGATGGGAACCAGTCAGGACTGTCTTCCCTCCAGTGGGGTCACATCATCGAAAGGTGCGGAACCCAGCACATGTGGCCTCAAATCAGAGGACACATATCACAAAGGGAACGGGAGTGAGGCAGGCAGGAGTAGCCTAAAAACAGAGGGCCCAAAGAATAAGAAAGGTGAGGAATCCAGCAGTTGGAACCTCCCAGCAGGCGGTCCAGAGCACAGAAGCTATGGGATGCAGGCAGGAGTGAACTAACAGCAGAGAGCCCACATCATGAAACTGTGAGCAACCCAGGCTTTGGGACCTCAGAGCAGAAGGCCCACACCCCAATGGGGATGTGAACCTGGCTGGAGTGTCCTCGCACCACTGGGCACACATCACAAAATGTGGGGAGCCCAGCAGTTAGAGCCTGATGCTAGAGGGCCGTCATCACCGAGGAGAGGAGGCTCCCAGCAGGCTCCAAGTGCCACCAGAGGGCTCATGTCCACAAGGTGACGTGTGCCAGCCAGGCAGGAGTGACCTCACATCAGACGGCCCACCTCACAGATGGGTGAGGAACCCAGCCAGGATCAGACTCTCAACAGAGGGCCCACATCACCAAGGGGTTGTGAACCAGGCAGGAGTCTCCTAAGACCATTGGTCCCACATCATCGAAAGGTGAGGAACCCAGCACATGTGGCCTCAAACCAGACGACACACATCACGAAGGGGCTGGGAGTGAGGCAGGCAGGAGGATCCTCACAACAGAGGGCCCAAAAATTTAAAAAAGTGAGGAATCCAGCAGTTGGAACCTCCCAGCAGGCAGCCAAGAGCACAGAGGCTATGGGATCCAGGCTTCTGTGAACTAACACCAGAGAGCCCACATCATGAAAATGTGAACAACCCAGCCGTTGGGACCTCAGAGCAGAAGGCCCACATCCCCATGGAGATGGGATCCTAAGAGGAGTGCCAAAGCATCACTGGGCTCACTAAGAAAAGTTGGTGAGCCCAGCAGTCAGGGCCTGATGCAAGAGGGCCCTCATCACCGGGGGGAAGAGATTCCCAGCACGCTCCAACTGCCACCACACGGCTGACTTCACCAAGGCAATGTGTGCCAGCCATGCAGGAGTGACCTATCAGCAGAGGGTCTCCCTCACAGGTGGGTGAGGAACAAAGCCAGGAACAGACTCTCACCAGGGGGTCCACATAACCACGTGGATGAGAACCAAGCAGGAGTGTCCTCACACTAGTGGGGCCACATCATCGAAAGGTGAGGAACCCAGCAAAAGTGGCCACAAACCAGAGGACCCACATCACCAAGGGGTTGAGAGTGAGGTAGGTGTCTGGACGGGCATATTTAACACTCATTTCCCACCAGGAAGAGGAATTAACCAAAGGCTCAGCGTGCCCTGCCAGAAGCAGATTAGGGCCTGAAGCAGTCTTGCGGGTTTGCGGCCAGCTCACAAGAAAGCGAGTTGAAGAAAGGAGCTCAGGGGCCCTGTAATTCACAAACCTGCAGAGTTATAAATGACAGATAACGTCCAAAAATATATTGAAGTAAGGCTGCGAAGAGGACTTGAAAGCGGGGCAGAATTGCAGGAAACCGATTTCAGGAGGTAGACTGGATTTGCATTTAAAGCATAGGAAAAGAGGCAGAACATCGACAATGATGCACTTGGCAACAAAGGGCGTATGAGTTTGTTCCTGAATATATTCAGGAACAAACACATACGCCCTTTTTGGCAAACCAAGCAAGCTTGCAATGGAAATCCGAACTACTATGAAGTGTCACTTCCCCCCGGTCTAAAGGGCCATCTGAGAAAAGTGTAAAATCCAGAAAGGCAAGACAGGCCATGGGGAAAAAGGAGCCTTGTTATGCTGATGGGCGGGATGTACATTGCCAACAGCCACTCTGGAGAAGTGTATGGTGTTTCCTGATACATCTGAAAAACAAAGCAACAGAGTCTAGGGCATTTCCACTTATGGTCCTATAGCTTAGGGAAATTAAAATCAAAAAGACACAGCCACCCCAAAATTTACAACGGCTCTGTTTACAGGAGCCTCTTCTACAGTACAAGTTAAATATCCCAGAGAACAAATAATTGATAAAGAAGTTGCGGTACTTATGTACAACAGAATACCACTCAGCAATGAAATCTGTGTCACCAGGCCTGTACCAGCATAATGAGTGGATTGAGGCATGATGATTCTAAGTGAAATAAGTCACACAGAAAAAGAAACATCATAAGGTATCACTAATGCACGGAATGTAAACTTGGCTACACATGAACTGAATTACAAAACAGAACAGGGTCTCAAGTTTAGAAAACCAACTTATGCTTGCTTAAGGGGAAAGGTGAGTTGGGGTGCTGCATAAAACCAGAGTTTGAAATTAGCACAGATACCGTTCCATAAGCCAAATACGTAATAGACAAGACCTACCCCTCGCTCAACGAAATGGACTCAACAATGAGGTATTACCTCACACCTGTTAGAATGGGCATCATCTGAAAATCTACAAACAACAAATGCTGGAAAGGGTGTGGAGAAAAGGAAGCCTCTTCCACTATTGTTGGGAATATAAATTGATACAGTCACTATGGAGAACAATATGGAGTTTCTTAAGAAACTAATAATAGAATTACCATATGATACAGCGATCCCAGGACTGGACATATACCCAGACAAAACCATAAATCAAAAAGAGACATTCACCGCAATGTTCATTGCATCACTATTTACAATATCGAGGTAATGGAAGCAACCTAAATGCCCACAGACAGACGAATGCATAAAGATGTGGTACATATATAAAATGGAATATTACTAAGCCATGAAAGGAATGAAATTGGGTCATTTGTAGAGACGTCGATGGATCTAGAGACTGTCATACAGAGTGAAGTAAGTCAGAAAGAGAAAAACAAATCTTGTATATTCATGCATATATGTGGAACCTAGAAAAACTGTACAGATTAACCATTTTGCAAGGCATAAATAGAGCAACAGATGTAGACAACAATCGTATGGACAACAAGGGGGGAAAGCTCTTGGAGGGGTGGTGGTGGGAGGAGTTGAGAGATTGGGATTGGCATGTAAACATTTATATGTATAAAATAGATAACCAATGAGAACCTGCTGTATAAAAATATAAAATAAAATTCAAAATTAAAAAGAAATAAAATTTAAAAAATAAAACAGAAAAAACAATTATTCCCTTCACATACATGTATTTATATGAATAAATTATTTCCATGCTTATATCTGTAAATACAAAAAAGAGGAATAAAATCTACCTTGAACCAAAAACGAAAAAGAGAAAAAAAAAACAGAACCCACCAGTTACTCAGAGGAAAACCGTATCAGGGCACTTGCTCCAGTTGTAAACAATTCTGAAGTTGGTCAGTGGTGGGGAATCGTCTCCCATTCAGCCAGCAGCCCCCACACAACAAGCGTCCTCATTGCAAAGCTGGGGCACCGTGCCGAGGCATCTGTGAGTAAACGTGAGCTGAACCCCAGGCCAGTTGCTGCTGAACTGTTCCCGCCCTTCCCAGGTAAAACACCTGAATATATACAAGGACTTGAAAGCCTAGAGGAAGGGCCATGGAGCCACACGAGTGACAGCATGCCAGCTGACTTGGTGCCTGCAGGCCAGCCAGGATGGTCCTGGCCCTGGGTGCTCTTCTGGAAGATTTCCATTTCCCTGCCTGAGATACCCGTCCTGTCCCTGCCCCCACTGCTTTTTTCCTTCCTCACCTCTGCCCAGGGAGAAATTCCAGCAGCAGGTATGGGTGACACATCCTCTTCTTTAGCAGGTGGCAGCCTGGCAACTGCTGCAGAAAGTCCAGCAGAGCCCCACTCACACTGGGCCACCCACAAAGCCGTGGCCTCTCACTCCCTCCCACCAGCCCAGCCCCGAGACTGCTGACAGGGCAGAGAAAATGGCGTCAGGCACAGCTGCAGGGGCTTTTGCTGCCTGGAGTGGTATTTATATTGATCTCAACCCAGGCACACCTGGGGAGGGCTGGCCGGCATGGTAAGGCTGCCCAGGTCAGCCAATCATCACCCCTCAGGGGCTCACAGTTGCAGAAAATGGAACTTGCTGAACCGGCCAGGTCCAAGGGACAGGTGTGGGCTCCTGAGAGTCAGGATAGACAAGGGGCTGCAGCTTTGGCTTGTTTTCTAATCATTTTATCTGGCCCATGAGTGGGAGACAACTTCAAGAAAACTCTCTCCTAATGAGAGGAACCCAGGAGTCAGGGAGAGGAGGGGTGGGTGGTGGTTGGAGACAGAGGCCTGGTGCCCTGGGTGCAGTGGAAGTCTCTGGAAGACCAGGTGGAGGGAGGCCACACAGAGTGATGCCCAGGGTCACAGACCTGTCGGAGCTGCTGTTTGTTAGTTCAAGTCCTGCTCTGAGGTGCTCTGTGTCAGCTCTGAGCGACAGGTGAGCTGGGGGTGCTCTTCAATGAGGGCTATGTGCACGGTTCCTGTGTGCCCAGCCCTGCCACGGTACCTGCAAGGGTAGCTCTGTATCCTGGGAGGGGCCTGACCATGAGAGCCCCGTGGGCTGGGTTGGGGGTGGGGTACCTGCCCAGGAGAGCTCCATATCCTGGGATTGGCCTGACCACGAGAGCCCCATGGGTTGCTGGGGACCTGGTAAAGGATGTCAGGACAGTCAGTGAAGCCACCGAGGATATACCTCCAGTTGCTCCTGATCCCTACACCCTGCTGGTCATTCTACCAACCACCAGGACATGGTATTCTGTATTAGTCTTCAATGATGCCTTCTTTTGTATTCCATTAGTCCCAGAGTCACAAGAAATTTTGGCTTGTGAGTGGCAGGACTCAACATACAACTAAAACAATACTTCCGGGCCGTCTTGCCCCAAGGGTTCAAAAATTCCCACACCATCTTTGGGGAAAGCTTAGCTAACGACCGAAAAGTTCTACCTCTGGAAAAGGAAACCCTCCTTCAATATGCAGACGACATTCTGATCGCCAGCCCTACTAAGGAGGCCTCTGAACTACCAAGCCAATAAAGGATAGAAGTTGTCCAAGAAAAAGCTCAAATATCACAGACTGCAGTGACCTGCCTGGGCTTCATTCTCACACAAGGTCAGAGAAGCCCATCCCAGGAAAGGGAAGAAACCATTTGCAGCCTTACCCCTTTCTAAAACTAGAAGACAGCTTAGGGGTTCCTGGGGAGGCCAGGGTTTGCTGCTTCTGGATCCCTAACTACAGTCTACTAGCTGGGCCTCTATATGAAACACTGAAAGGAAAAGATGATGATCCTTTTGAACAGAATCCAGAAGTGGCCTTTCAAGAATGGAAAGAGCAGTCAATTCAGACCCTTGCCCTGGAACTCCCTAATTGAGCTAAACCCTTTGACCTTTCCATTCCCGGTGAAAGGTGAATCGCCATTGGAGAATTAGTGCAAAAACTGGGACCACTTGAAATGGAACAACGCAAGAATGCCATCCAGGTAGGATAAACTACAGTCACCAAGGGGCTTGGCCCACTGCCACATCTGGCCAAGATACTGGCGGTATCTAAAAACCTGGAAATCAGCAGCCCAAAAGGCCACCTCCCTCCTAAGGGAAAAGGACCCCACGTGGTGATCCTAATCACCAACCATGCCCTGAAGTTGCAGGGTTCGCTCCGTGGGCACACCGACCTCGAGTGAGGAGGCCCTCCAACTCCAACATCCAGAGAGATAACCGGGGGCAACAGGGCACCATGACGACTCGTGTGAACATCACTTGACCTGGAGTTTCTCTCATAAAACAACAATAGTGTGTCCCGAAGGAGTAGACTACTGCTTGCAGGACTTCCTGCACCCGGAGGGGAGCTAATAATCTTGGCGGGGGAACCGTATATCACACCGTCACCATAGAAAAGCCTACAGACACCGTGATGATGGTGGCCAATAAGACCGGCTGGACTCCTGTTTACTTCAAAAGGCTGTTGACTCAGTGGCCATCATGGTCCTTGATCACCACTGACCCTGGACTGTCTGGGAGTTGAGCGGGCAGGGCTCTGACACCTGGTGCTGTTTTTACGTTAATTCAGGGGCCTAATTGAAGAAAGAGCAGACTACTGGTCAGAGCATCTAGGCTGGCAGAAACGGTCAGCCTAAGGTGGCCGAACAAATGTGGGGTGGGGTGAAACCGGCCCCCACAGCGTCTCTGCACATCTCTTTCCTGGACCCTTAAAGGTCATTAGAATCTATAACACTTCCAATGCTGGTGCTCAGGCGGACGAGCAGGGAGGCAGGGGTCCTGGGGCCAATCAACGTCACCTGGAGGCTGCTGGGGAGAAGTTCTGACCCTCGTCCCCTGGTATGAGGGCTCCCAACTCAGCACTCAGCAGTTACAGAAGAAGGGTCTGCACCCTCAGCACTCCAAGAATGAGGAACGGGACAAAAGGCAGAGGAGGGGTTTGTCCCCAGCAAAGCCCATTAAAAATCCCTGGGAGATAAAAATAGAATGTGGGCAATAAAGTCAAGTCTGACCTTTTTTATCCTTTGTGCTTTGTCTAATTTCACGTGCTCCTAGGGTCCCACATGCAGAGGTTCCACACCCGGCACTTCAGACCAGATTTCCTGGTGCAGAATGGCTGGGTCGACACCTCAGCTCCTGGGGCCCAGTGCAGACTCCGAGATATAGAGCCTGAGCTGCAGCCAACCCGGCCCTTGAGAGCTCCGCCCCCTCCCTCCCACTGACTCTGACAGGATCTCTACACAGCAGCCCAGCCCACAGCCCACGGGGTAGTGCATGCTCTCACCTCTCCATTCTCTGATGAAAATATAAAGTTTCCTTTGCTTGGGAACCAAACTCAGTCTCGATCTGTTGGCCCCAATGACACTGGGCAGGGGGACCCTTGTTGGGGTCCACTCTGGAGGATCAGTAACAGAAATTGAGACTATTGTAACTTCAGTGAACAGATGTGTGAGCCAAACTGTAGTTAACATAGAACAGTTTATAAGGCTCGGGTAAAATAAGATGTTTCTAACACTTCCATTTGATATTTCCATCACTTTATTATAAGCAAGTTCAGTGAAAAGGTTTGTCTTATTTGTCAGGTCAATATTAGAGAAATGAAGTGATTTCTTTCCAAGGATGTACATCTAATAATCTTGGTTAAAGCTTCAATCTTGTTTTAAATGCTTTTCCATTGAAAATGATACCTCTCTTTCAGCTCCCCCATTTCTGAGAAGTATAAAATCTTATAATTTATTATTACCAAAGGGGAAAGGTGGGAGGAGGGATAAATTAACAGTTTGGAATTAACACATACACACTGCTATGTATAAAATAGATCATCAACAAGGAACTACTGTATAGCACAGGGAACTACACTCAATATTGTGCAATAACCTATAAGGGGAAATAATCGGAAAAAGAATAGATATTTTTATTGACATCATCTATCAATGACAGTTAAAGTGTAACCTAAGGGAAGCCGGTGGTGAGTGCTTCTGACCCTGAAGACTTCAGTCATCTAAAGTTTGGACTCTGCCTACTTCCCAAGGCCCTTAATGAACATATGTGTAGCCGTAGCTTAAAAAACTCCCCAGTTTGGGTTTCGGGGAGACACTGATTTTGAAAAAGCCCTGGTGTTCTCCTTACATGAATGGGACTCTTCCTACTGCTAAAACATGTCTGTCACATCCAGAGGATGGTATACCGTCTGATCGGGAAGAGTTTGGAAAAGGCATCTCATCTCCTCATCTCCTGGTGCTCGGGTTCACCCCTCCAGCGTCTTTACTAACAGTCTCCCCACTTGGAGATGTCAACACTGTCAACATCCTGTTGCGTACAGTTTGGAATTTGTCCAGAGGATGAAGCGGAAGGATGAGGAACAATGAGAGACAAGTCCTAGGTGTTCAGACAGGCACATGTCACTCTAATTTCCAATCAGGAAGATGAATTGACCAAAGGCTAGGGTTGCCCATGGAAACAGTATAGGGCTTGAGGAAATCCCACTGCTTTGTGGCCAGTTCCCATAAACACAAGTTGAACAATGGAACTCAGGGGCAGTAAAATTCACGAAACTGCAGAGTTGAAAATATCTATCACTGAAAAATGTCTTGAGGAAAGTCAGAGAAAAGGATTGGCAAGCAAGGGAGAATGGCAGGAAAGGGATTTGAGGAGGTAGAAAGGATTCGCCATTAAGCACAAGAAAAGGGGCTGAACATTTCCGACATTGCAGTTGGCCAAAAAGGCTGTATGCGTTTTTTTCTGTATATATTCAAGAAAAGGGCATACACTTTTTTAGCCAACCAAACAGGTGGGCACTGGAAATCAATACTACAAAAGATATCACTTCGCATCAGTCAGAAGAGCCATCCTCATAAAGTGTAAACACCAGAAATGCAGGACAGGGCAAGGAGAAGAGGGAGCCCTGTGAGGCTTATAGTGGAAATGTATATTGCCAACGGCCATTCTGGAGAAGTGTATTGTGTTTACTAAAGCATCTAAAAAATGAGCTACAGAGCATAGGGCACTTGCACTCATGGGCGTATATCTTGGGAAAAACAAAAATCGAGAGGACACAGGCACCCCAATGTTTACTGCCTCTCTGTTTAAAAGATCCTCGACTAGGATATAACTTAAATGTCTCTGGAGGGAAAAAATGGATAGAGATGTGGTACTTATGTAGAGTGGAATATTACTCAGCCTGGAAATCAATGAAATATGGCCAGTTGTAACAACTCCGGAGGAGTTACGTATGATCATTCTAAGTGACATAATTCAAAAAGAAAAAGACACATATCATAAGATATCACTTAAAGGTGGAATCCAAAATGGCTACACATGAAATAAATTACAAAACAAAAACATAGTCAAATATGTAGAAAACACGCGTAAGGCTGCTAAACGGGAAAGGTGGGGAGGGGTGAGGCATCATCCAGGAGGTTGAAATTAGCAAAGATACCATTCCAAATACCAAACTGATAATCAACAAGGCCTACACGGTAGCTAAAAGAACTGCACTCAGCACACTCAAGTCACCGGAAAAGAATATCTATGACTGGTAAGAATCTGAAAAAGAATTTATTGATGTCTCTCTGTACGTGAATCAAGTGGATGTACAGCAGCAAGAAACAGAGCTTTGAAAATCAGCTGTAACCAATATAGTAATAAATTGAAAAAAATAAACGACAGAGAGACAGAGAAAACCTCTTACAACTTTTCCTCAGGGACGGTGATGCAACATGGATTGAACACATCTAGACCCACAGCAGGATGAGACATAAGGCTGGAAACTGTTCGCGCTAAGAGAAATGTGAGGTTGGGTGAGGAAATGCACACCCTTTAAAGTAATACTACCTGGTACCCATTCAATTGGTCCCAAATCTGCAGGTTCAAGGAATCTTCCTACAGCTAAAACATGCATGGAAAACCCAGAGGACTGTACACCATGTGATCGGGAGATGTGTCTAAAATGCACCTCATTTATCCTCTCCTGGTGCTCCTGTTCATCATTCCAGCCACGTTACTTAGAATCTCCCCACTTAGAGAATCAGCACATTTAAACTTCTGTTTCACACATTTTGCAAATTGTGAGGAGGATGAACGGGAAGAGGGGGAAACAATGAGAGAATAGTTGTAGGGGTTTGGACGGGCACATGTCACTCTAATTTCCCATTAAGAATAAGAATTAAAAAAAGGCTCAGCCCGCCTCGCCGGAGCCAAAATAGGGCCTGAAGCAATCCTGCGGTTTTGAGGCCAGCTCACAAAAGAGCAACTTAAAAAATGGAGCTCAGGGTCACTGCAATTCACAAACCTGCAGAGTTATAAATGAAAACTAACGTCCAAAAATATGTTGAGGTAAGGCAAAGAAGAGGATCTGAATGCAAGACAGAATTGCAAGAAACAGATTTCAAGAGATAGATTGGACTCGCCTTTAAAGCACATGAAAAGCGGCAGAATTTCGACAATGATGCAGTTGGCCCAAAAGGGAGTATGCGTTATTTCCTGAATATATCCAGGAAAAAACGCATACGCACTTTATGGGCAACCAAGCAAGCAAGCAATGCAAATGTGCACAACAAAGAAGTCTCATTTCCCACCGGTCAAAAGGGCCATCCGAAAAAATTGTAAAAACCAGAAATGCAGGACAGGCCATGGAGAACAGGGAGCCTTTATACGCTGATGGACAGTGTGTGAACTGCCGAGAGCCACTCTGGAGAAGTGTATGGTGGTTCCTAAATCATCTAAAAAACAGAGCGACAGAGCATAGGGCACTTCCAATCACGGGAGTATATCTAGGGAAGTCTAAAAATCAACAAGACACAAGCACACCACAGTTTAGGGCTACTCTGTTTACAAGAACCTCAACTTCAGTACACCTTAAATATCCCAGGAAAGAGAACAATGGATAAAGAAAATGTGGTACTTATGTACAATGGAATATCTCTTCACCATGAAATCAATGTAATAAGGCTAGTAGAAGGATAAAGAGTGGATTGAGGTCCGATAATACTACTTGAAATAAGTCAAACAGAAAAAGAAACATATCATAAGATATCACTTATAGAGGGAGGATAAATATGGCTGCACAAAAAATGAATTACAAAACAGAACAGTGTCTCACATTTAGAAAACACACTTATGTCAGCTTAAGGGGAAAGGAGAGGTGGGGTGATGCATAAAACCAGAGTTTGAAATTAGCACAGATACCGTTCAATAAACCAAATAGGTATCAGACAAGATCTACACCTCGCTCAATGAACTGGCCTCAACACACCCTATACACCGCAGAGAAATATATCTGAGTAATAAGAATCTTAAAACCCATGTATTGATATATCTCCATAAGGGAATCAAGTGTGCGCAGAGCGGCACAAACACAGCAGTGAAAATGAGCTAAACCCCATTATAGAAATAAATTTTAAAACCAAAACGCAGAAACAATGAAAGAGAGAAAAATTCTTACAAAATTCACTCAGGGGCTGTGATGCAACCTGGAATGACCACATATAAACCCACAGCTGGATAAGACATAAGGCTGGACACTTGGGGCTGAAAGGATTGGAGAGCTTTGGTGAGCAACTGCCGAAAGTTTAATGCAATACTTCATGCTACTTATTCCAAGGGTCCCAACACTCCAAGTTGAAGGGAATCTTCCTACAGCTAAACCATGCATGGGAAATCCAGCGGATGGTATACCATATGATCGGGAAAGGTTTCTAAAATGCACCTCATTTTCCTCTCCTGGGGCTCCGGATCAACATTCCAGCCACTTTACTAACAACATCTCCACATGGAGAGTCAATGCCTTTAAGTTCCGGTATCGCACAGTCTGCAGTTAGTGCGGAGGATGAATGGGAATAGGGGGAACCAGTGAGAAAATAGCTGTAGCGGTATCAATGGGCACATGTCACTCTAATTTCACATCAGGAAGAAGAATTAACCAAAGGCAGAGCAAGGCACCCCAGAAGAAGAATAGGGCCTGAAGAAATCCTGTGGATATGAGGCAAGATCACAAAAATAAGAGCTGAAAAATGGAGCTAAGGGCCACTGCAATTCAAAAACCTGCAGAGTTATAAAGGCCAACTATTCTCCAAAAGTATATTGAGGTAAGGCTATGAAGAGGCACTGAGAGCAAGGCAGAACTGCAGGAAACCGATTTCAGGAGGTAGACAGGAATTGCACTGAAAACATATGAAAACACTCAGAAGGTCGACAATGATGCACTTGGCCAAAAAGGGCGTATGCGTTTCTTCCTGAATATATTCAGGAAGAAACGCATACGCCCTTTCTGGCCAACCAAGCAAGCTCTCAAAGGAAATCTGCACTACAATGAAGTCTCACTTCACCCCGGTCAAAGGGCCATCTGAAAAAAGTGTAAAATCCAGAAAGGCAGGACAGGCCATGGAGAACTGGGAGCCTTCTTATGCTGATGGGCGGGATGTAAATTGCCAGCAGCCACTCTGGAGAAGTGTATGGTGTTTCCTGAAACATCTAAAAAACAAAGCAACAGAGCCTAGGGCACTTGCACTTATGGTCCTATAGCTTAGGGAAATTAAAATCAAAAAGACACAGCCACCCCAAAGTTTGGGACGGCTCTGTTTACAAGAACCTCGTTTATGGTACAAGTTCAATATCACAGAAAGCGAAAAATGGATAAAGAAGTTGTGGTACTTACGTACAATGCAATATCACTCAGCAATGAAATCTATGTCATCAGGCCCGTAGCAGCATAATGAGTGGATTCAGGTACGATGATTCTAAGTGAAATAAGTCACACAGAAAAAGAAACATCATAAGATATCACCAATACACGGAATGTAAACTTGGCTACAAAGGAACTGAATTACAAAACAGAACAGGGTCTCAAATGTAGAAAACCAACTTATGCTTGCTTAAGGGGAAAGGTGAGTTGGGGTGCTGCATGAAACCAGAGATTGAAATTAGCACAGATACCGTTCCATAAGCCAAATATGTAATAGACAAGAGCTACTCCTTGCTCAACGAAGTGGACTCAACACCCCATATTAAACGCCTAAGAATATACCTGACTAGAAATAATCTTAAAACCTACGGATTTATTTGTCTCCGAAAGAGAATCAAGCGTGTGTACAGCGGCATAAACGCAGCAGTGATAGGATTGGTGAGGTTCGGTGAGCAAATGCAGACCCTTTGAAGTCATATTGCATGGTACCCATTCCATGGGTCTCAACTCTCCAGGTTTAAGGGATTCTTCCTTCAGCTAAAACATGCATGTGGAACCCAGAGTATGATCCACCGTGTGATCGGGAAACGTGTTCAAATGTGTCTCGTTTTCGTCCCCTGGTACTCGGGTGCAAACTCCAGACGCTTTACTAACACTCTCCCCACTTGGAGCGTCAGTGCCTTTAACCTCCTGTTTGGCCCAGTTTGCAATTTCTGCGGAAAATGTACAGGAATAGGGAGAACCAATGAGAGACTAGCTGGGGGTGTCTGGACGGGCAAATTTAACTCTCATTTCCCACCAGGAAGAGGAATTAACCAAAGGCTCAGTGTGCCGTGCCGGAACCACACTAGGGCCTGAAGCAATCCTGTGGTGTTGCGGCCAGCTCACAAGAAAGCGAGTTGAAGAAAGGAGCTCAGGGGCACTGTAATTCACAAACCTGCAGAGTTATAAATGACAGCTATCGTCCAAAAATATATTGAAGTAAGGCTGCCAAGAGGACTTGAAAGCGGGGCAGAATTGCAGGAAACCGATTTCAGGAGGTAGACGGGAATTGCATGTAAAGCATAGGAAAAGAGGCAGAACGTCCACAATGATGCACTTGGCCAAAAAGGGCGTATGCGTTTTTTCCTGAATATATTCAGGAAAAAACGCATACGCCCTTTTTGGCCAACCAAGCAAGCTTGCAAAGGAAATCTGCACTACAATGAAGTCTCACTGCCCCACGGTCAAAAGGGCCATCTGAAAAAAGTGTAAAATCCAGAAAGGCAGGACAGGCCATGGAGAACTGGGAGCTTTGTTATGCTGATGGGTGGGATGTAAATTGCCAACAGCCACTCTGGAGAAGTGTATGGTGTTTCCTGAAACATCTAAAAAACAAAGCAACAGAGCCTAGGGCACTTCCACTTATGGTCCTATAGCTTAGGGAAATTAAAATCAAAAAGACACAGCCACCCCAAAGTTTGGGACGGCTCTGTTTACAAGAACCTCGTTTACGGTACAAGTTCAATATCACAGAAAGCGAAAAATGGATAAAGAAGTTGTGGTACTTACGTAGAATGCAATATCACTCAGCAATGAAATCTATGTCATCAGGCCTGTCGCAGCATAATGAGTGGATTCAGGTACGATGATTCTAAGTGAAATAAGTCACACAGAAAAAGAAACATCATAAGATATCACTACTACACGGAATGTAAACTTGGCTACACAGGAACTGAATTACAAAACAGAACAGGGTCTCAAATGTAGAAAACCAACTTATGCTTGCTTAAGGGGAAAGGTGAGTTGGGGTGCTGCATGAAACCAGAGATTGAAATTAGCACAGATACCGTGCCATAAGCCAAAAATGTAATAGACAAGAGCTACTCCTTGCTAAACGAAGTGTACTCAACACCCCATATTAAACGCCTAAGAATACACATGACTAGTAAGAATCTTAAAACCTGTGGATTTATATGTCTCCGAAAGAGAATCAAGCGTGTGTACGGCGGCATAAACGCAGCAGTGATAGGATTGGTGAGGTTCGGTGAGCAAATGCAGACCCTTTGAAGTCATATTGCATGGTACCCATTCCATGGGTCTCAACTCTCCAGGTTTAAGGGATTCTTCCTTCAGCTAAAACATGCATGTGGAACCCAGAGTATGATCCACCGTGTGATCGGGAAACATGTTCCAATGTGTCTCAGTTTTCGTCCCCTGGTACTCGGGTGCAACATTCAAGACGCTTTACTAACACTCTCCCCACTTGGAGAGTCAGTGCCTTTAAACTCCTGTTTGGCCCAGTTTGCAATTTCTGCGGAAAATGTACAGGAATAGGGAGAACCAATGAGAGACTAGCTGGAGGTGTCTGGACGGGCAAATTTAACTCTCATTTCCCACCAGGAAGAGGAATTAATCAAAGGTTCAGCATGCCGTGCCGGAACAACACTAGGGCCTGAAGAAATCCTGCGGTGTTGCGGCCAGCTCACAAGAAAGCGAGTTGAAGAAAGGAGCTAAGGGGCACTGTAATTCACAAACCTGCAGAGTTATAAATGACAGCTATCGTCCAAAAATATATTGAAGTAAGGCTGCCAAGAGGACTTGAAAGCGGGGCAGAATTGCAGGAAACCGATTTCAGGAGGTAGACGGGAAATGCATGTAAAGCATAGGAAAAGAGGCAGAACGTCCACAATGATGCACTTGGCCAAAAAGGGCGTATGCGTTTTTTCCTGAATATATTCAGGAAAAAACGCATACGCCCTTTTTGGCCACCCAAGCAAGCTTGCAAAGGAAATCTGCACTACAATGAAGTCTCACTGCCCCCCAGTCAAAAGGGCCATCTGAAAAAAGTGTAAAATCCAGAAAGGCAAGACAGGACATGGAGAATTGGGAGCCTTGTTATGCTGATGGGCGGGATGTAAATTGCCAACAGCCACTCTGGAGAAGTGTATGCTGTTTCCTGAAACATCTAAAAAACAAAGCAACAGAGCCTAGGGCACTTCCACTTATGGTCCTATAGCTTAGGGAAATTAAAATCAAAAAGACACAGCCACCCCAAAGTTAGGGACGGCTCTGTTTACAAGAACCTTGTTTACGGTACAAGTTCAATATCACAGAAAGCGAAAAATGGATAAAGAAGTTGTGGTACTTACGTACAATGCAATATCACTCAGCAATGAAATCTATGTAATCAGGCCCGTAACAGCATAATGAGTGTATTAAGGTACGATGATTGTAAGTGAAATAAGTCACACAGAAAAAGAAACATCATAAGATATCACTACTACACGTAATGTAAACTTGGCTACACAGGAACTGAATTACAAAACAGAACAGGGTCTCAAATGTAGAAAACCAACTTATGCTTGCTTAAGGGGAAAGGTGAGTTGGGGTGCTGCATGAAACCAGAGATTGAAATTAGCACAGATACCGTTCCATAAGCCAAATATGTAATAGACAAGAGCTACTCCTTGCTCAACGAAGTGGACTCAACACCCCATATTAAACGCCTAAGAATATACCTGACTAGTAAGAATATTAAAACCTACCGATTTATATGTCTCCGAAAGAGAATCAAGCGTGTGTACGGCGGCATAAACGCAGCAGTGATAGGATTGGTGAAGTTCGGTGAGCAAATGCAGACCCTTTGAAGTCATATTGCATGGTACCCATTCCATGGGTCTCAACTCTCCAGGTTTAAGGGATTCTTCCTTCAGCTAAAACATGCATGTGGAACCCAGAGTATGATCCACCGTGTGATCGGGAAACGTGTTCAAATGTGTCTCAGTTTTCGTCCCGTGGAACTCGGGTGCAACATTCCAGATGCTTTACTAACACTCTCCCCACTTGGAGAGTCAGTGCCTTTAACCTCCTGTTTGGCCCAGTTTGCAATTTCTGTGGAAAATGAACAGGAATAGGTAGAACCAAAGAGAGACTAGCTGGAGGTGTCTGGACGGGCAAATTTAACTCTCATTTCCCACGAGGAAGAGGAATTAACCAAAGGCTCAGCGTGCCGTGCCGGAACCACACTAGGGCCTGAAGTAATCCTGCGGTGTTGCGGCCAGCTCACAAGAAAGCGAGTTGAAGAAAGGAGCTCAGGGGCACTGTAATTCCCAAACCTGCAGAGTTATAAATGACAGCTATCGTCCAAAAATATATTGAAGTAAGGCTGCCAAGAGGACTTGAAAGCGGGGCAGAATTGTAGGAAATCGATTTCAGGAGGTACACTGGAATTGCATGTAAAGCATAGAAAAGAGGCAGAACGTCCACAATGATGCACTTGGCCAAAAAGGGCGTATGCGTTTTTTCCTGAATATATTCAGGAAAAAACGCATACGCCCTTTTTGGCCAACCAAGCAAGCTTGCAAAGGATATCTGAACTACAATGAAGTCTCACTGCCCCCCGGTCAAAAGGGCCATCTGAAAAAAGTGTAAAATCCAGAAAGGCAGGACAGGCCATGGAGAACTTGGAGCCTTGTTATGCTGATGGGTGGGATGTAAATTGCCAACAGCCACTCTGAAGAAGTGTATGGTGTTTCCTGAAACATCTAAAAAACTAAGCAACAGAGCCTAGGGCACTTCCACTTATGGTCCTATAGCTTAGGGAAATTAAAATCAAAAAGACACGGTCACCCCAAAGTTTGGGACGGCTCTGCTTACAAGAACCTCGTTTACGGTACAAGTTCAATATCACAGAAAGCGAAAAATGGATAAAGAAGTTGTGGTACTTACGTACAATGCAATATCACTCAGCAATGAAATCTATGTCATCAGGCCCGTAGCAGCATAATGAGTGGATTCAGGTACGATGATTGTAAGTGAAATAAGTCACACAGAAAAAGAAACATCATAAGATATCACTACTACACGGAATGTAAACTTGGCTACACAGGAACTGAATTACAAAACAGAACAGGGTCTCAAATGTAGAAAACCAACTTACGCTAGCTTAAGGGGAAAGGTGAGTTGGGGTGCTGCATGAAACCAGAGATTGAAATTAGCACCGATACCGTTCCATAAGCCAAATATGTAATAGACAAGAGCTACTCCTTGCTCAATGAAGTGGACTCAACACCCGATATTAAACGCCTAAGAATATACCTGACTAGAAATAATCTAAAAACCTACGGATTTATATGTCTCCGAAAGACAATCAAGCGTGTGTACAGCGGCATAAACGCAGCAGTGATAGGATTGGTGAGGTTCGGTGAGCAAATGCAGACCCTTTGAAGTCATATTGCATGGTACCCATTCCATGGGTCTCAACTCTCCAGGTTTAAGGGATTCTTCCTTCAGCTAAAACATGCATGTGGAACCCAGAGTATGATCCACCGTGTGATCGGGAAACGTGTTCAAATGTGTCTCAGTTTTCGTCCCCTGGTACTCGGGTGCAAACTCCAGACGCTTTACTAACACTCTCCCCACTTGGAGAGTCAGTGCCTTTAACCTCCTGTTTGGCCCAGTTTGCAATTTCTGCGGAAAATGTACAGGAATAGGGAGAACCAATGAGAGACTAGCTGGGGGTGTCTGGACGGGCAAATTTAACTCTCATTTCCCACCAGGAAGAGGAATTAACCAAAGGCTCAGTGTGCCGTGCCGGAACCACACTAGGGCCTGAAGCAATCCTGTGGTGTTGCGGCCAGCTCACAAGAAAGCGAGTTGAAGAAAGGAGCTCAGGGGCACTGTAATTCACAAACCTGCAGAGTTATAAATGACAGCTATCGTCCAAAAATATATTGAAGTAAGGCTGCCAAGAGGACTTGAAAGCGGGGCAGAATTGCAGGAAACCGATTTCAGGAGGTAGACGGGAATTGCATGTAAAGCATAGGAAAAGAGGCAGAACGTCCACAATGATGCACTTGGCCAAAAAGGGCGTATGCGTTTTTTCCTGAATATATTCAGGAAAAAACGCATACGCCCTTTTTGGCCAACCAAGCAAGCTTGCAAAGGAAATCTGCACTACAATGAAGTCTCACTGCCCCCCGGTCAAAAGGGCCATCTGAAAAAAGTGTAAAATCCAGAAAGGCAGGACAGGCCATGGAGAACTGGGAGCTTTGTTATGCTGATGGGTGGGATGTAAATTGCCAACAGCCACTCTGGAGAAGTGTATGGTGTTTCCTGAAACATCTAAAAAACAAAGCAACAGAGCCTAGGGCACTTCCACTTATGGTCCTATAGCTTAGGGAAATTAAAATCAAAAAGACACAGCCACCCCAAAGTTTGGGACGGCTCTGTTTACAAGAACCTCGTTTACGGTACAAGTTCAATATCACAGAAAGCGAAAAATGGATAAAGAAGTTGTGGTACTTACGTACAATGCAATATCACTCAGCAATGAAATCTATGTCATCAGGCCTGTCGCAGCATAATGAGTGGATTCAGGTACGATGATTCTAAGTGAAATAAGTCACACAGAAAAAGAAACATCATAAGATATCACTACTACACGGAATGTAAACTTGGCTACACAGGAACTGAATTACAAAACAGAACAGGGTCTCAAATGTAGAAAACCAACTTATGCTTGCTTAAGGGGAAAGGTGAGTTGGGGTGCTGCATGAAACCAGAGATTGAAATTAGCACAGATACCGTGCCATAAGCCAAAAATGTAATAGACAAGAGCTACTCCTTGCTAAACGAAGTGTACTCAACACCCCATATTAAACGCCTAAGAATACACCTGACTAGTAAGAATCTTAAAACCTGTGGATTTATATGTCTCCGAAAGAGAATCAAGCGTGTGTACGGCGGCATAAACGCAGCAGTGATAGGATTGGTGAGGTTCGGTGAGCAAATGCAGACCCTTTGAAGTCATATTGCATGGTACCCATTCCATGGGTCTCAACTCTCCTGGTTTAAGGGATTCTTCCTTCAGCTAAAACATGCATGTGGAACCCAGAGTATGATCCACCGTGGGATCGGGAAACGTGTTCCAATGTGTCTCAGTTTTCGTCCCCTGGTACTCGGGTGCAACATTCAAGACGCTTTACTAACACTCTCCCCACTTGGAGAGTCAGTGCCTTTAAACTCCTGTTTGGCCCAGTTTGCAATTTCTGCGGAAAATGTACAGGAATAGGGAGAACCAATGAGAGACTAGCTGGAGGTGTCTGGACGGGCAAATTTAACTCTCATTTCCCACCAGGAAGAGGAATTAATCAAAGGTTCAGCATGCCGTGCCGGAACCACACTAGGGCCTGAAGCAATCCTGCGGTGTTGCGGCCAGCTCACAAGAAAGCGAGTTGAAGAAAGGAGCTAAGGGGCACTGTAATTCACAAACCTGCAGAGTTATAAATGACAGCTATCGTCCAAAAATATATTGAAGTAAGGCTGCCAAGAGGACTTGAAAGCGGGGCAGAATTGCAGGAAACCGATTTCAGGAGGTAGACGGGAATTGCATGTAAAGCATAGGAAAAGAGGCAGAACGTCCACAATGATGCACTTGTCCAAAAAGGGCGTATGCGTTTTTTCCTGAATATATTCAGGAAAAAACGCATACGCCCTTTTTGGCCAACCAAGCAAGCTTGCAAAGGAAATCTGCACTACAATGAAGTCTCACTGCCCCCCGGTCAAAAGGGCCATCTGAAAAAAGTGTAAAATCCAGAAAGGCAAGACAGGACATGGAGAATTGGGAGCCTTGTTATGCTGATGGGCGGGATGTAAATTGCCAACAGCCACTCTGGAGAAGTGTATGCTGTTTCCTGAAACATCTAAAAAACAAAGCAACAGAGCCTAGGGCACTTCCACTTATGGTCCTATAGCTTAGGGAAATTAAAATCAAAAAGACACAGCCACCCCAAAGTTTGGGACGGCTCTGTTTACAAGAACCTTGTTTACGGTACAAGTTCAATATCACAGAAAGCGAAAAATGGATAAAGAAGTTGTGGTACTTACGTACAATGCAATATCACTCAGCAATGAAATCTATGTCATCAGGCCTGTCGCAGCATAATGAGTGGATTCAGGTACGATGATTCTAAGTGAAATAAGTCACACAGAAAAAGAAACATCATAAGATATCACTACTACACGGAATGTAAACTTGGCTACACAGGAACTGAATTACAAAACAGAACAGGGTCTCAAATGTAGAAAACCAACTTATGCTTGCTTAAGGGGAAAGGTGAGTTGGGGTGCTGCATGAAACCAGAGATTGAAATTAGCACAGATACCGTGCCATAAGCCAAAAATGTAATAGACAAGAGCTACTCCTTGCTAAACGAAGTGTACTCAACACCCCATATTAAACGCCTAAGAATACACATGACTAGTAAGAATCTTAAAACCTGTGGATTTATATGTCTCCGAAAGAGAATCAAGCGTGTGTACGGCGGCATAAACGCAGCAGTGATAGGATTGGTGAGGTTCGGTGAGCAAATGCAGACCCTTTGAAGTCATATTGCATGGTACCCATTCCATGGGTCTCAACTCTCCTGGTTTAAGGGATTCTTCCTTCAGCTAAAACATGCATGTGGAACCCAGAGTATGATCCACCGTGTGATCGGGAAACGTGTTCCAATGTGTCTCAGTTTTCGTCCCCTGGTACTCGGGTGCAACATTCAAGACGCTTTACTAACACTCTCCCCACTTGGAGAGTCAGTGCCTTTAAACTCCTGTTTGGCCCAGTTTGCAATTTCTGCCGAAAATGTACAGGAATAGGGAGAACCAATGAGAGACTAGCTGGAGGTGTCTGGAAGTGCAAATTTAACTCTCATTTCCCACCAGGAAGAGGAATTAATCAAAGGTTCAGCATGCCGTGCCGGAACCACACTAGGGCCTGAAGCAATCCTGCGGTGTTGCGGCCAGCTCACAAGAAAGCGAGTTGAAGAAAGGAGCTAAGGGGCACTGTAATTCACAAACCTGCAGAGTTATAAATGACAGCTATCGTCCAAAAATATATTGAAGTAAGGCTGCCAAGAGGACTTGAAAGCGGGGCAGAATTGCAGGAAACCGATTTCAGGAGGTAGACGGGAATTGCATGTAAAGCATAGGAAAAGAGGCAGAACGTCCACAATGATGCACTTGTCCAAAAAGGGCGTATGCGTTTTTTCCTGAATATATTCAGGAAAAAACGCATACGCCCTTTTTGGCCAACCAAGCAAGCTTGCAAAGGAAATCTGCACTACAATGAAGTCTCACTGCCCCCCGGTCAAAAGGGCCATCTGAAAAAAGTGTAAAATCCAGAAAGGCAAGACAGGACATGGAGAATTGGGAGCCTTGTTATGCTGATGGGCGGGATGTAAATTGCCAACAGCCACTCTGGAGAAGTGTATGCTGTTTCCTGAAACATCTAAAAAACAAAGCAACAGAGCCTAGGGCACTTCCACTTATGGTCCTATAGCTTAGGGAAATTAAAATCAAAAAGACACAGCCACCCCAAAGTTTGGGACGGCTCTGTTTACAAGAACCTTGTTTACGGTACAAGTTCAATATCACAGAAAGCGAAAAATGGATAAAGAAGTTGTGGTACTTACGTACAATGCAATATCACTCAGCAATGAAATCTATGTAATCAGGCCCGTAACAGCATAATGAGTGTATTAAGGTACGATGATTGTAAGTGAAATAAGTCACACAGAAAAAGAAACATCATAAGATATCACTACTACACGGAATGTAAACTTGGCTACACAGGAACTGAATTACAAAACAGAACAGGGTCTCAAATGTAGAAAACCAACTTATGCTTGCTTAAGGGGAAAGGTGAGTTGGGGTGCTGCATGAAACCAGAGATTGAAATTAGCACAGATACCGTTCCATAAGCCAAATATGTAATAGACAAGAGCTACTCCTTGCTCAACGAAGTGGACTCAACACCCCATATTAAACGCCTAAGAATATACCTGACTAGTAAGAATATTAAAACCTACCGATTTATATGTCTCCGAAAGAGAATCAAGCGTGTGTACGGCGGCATAAACGCAGCAGTGATAGGATTGGTGAAGTTCGGTGAGCAAATGCAGACCCTTTGAAGTCATATTGCATGGTACCCATTCCATGGGTCTCAACTCTCCAGGTTTAAGGGATTCTTCCTTCAGCTAAAACATGCATGTGGAACCCAGAGTATGATCCACCGTGTGATCGGGAAACGTGTTCAAATGTGTCTCAGTTTTCGTCCCGTGGAACTCGGGTGCAACATTCCAGATGCTTTACTAACACTCTCCCCACTTGGAGAGTCAGTGCCTTTAACCTCCTGTTTGGCCCAGTTTGCAATTTCTGTGGAAAATGAACAGGAATAGGTAGAACCAAAGAGAGACTAGCTGGAGGTGTCTGGACGGGCAAATTTAACTCTCATTTCCCACGAGGAAGAGGAATTAACCAAAGGCTCAGCGTGCCGTGCCGGAACCACACTAGGGCCTGAAGTAATCCTGCGGTGTTGCGGCCAGCTCACAAGAAAGCGAGTTGAAGAAAGGAGCTCAGGGGCACTGTAATTCCCAAACCTGCAGAGTTATAAATGACAGCTATCGTCCAAAAATATATTGAAGTAAGGCTGCCAAGAGGACTTCAAAGCGGGGCAGAATTGCAGGAAACCGATTTCAGGAGGTAGACGGGAATTGCATGTAAAGCATAGGAAAAGAGGCAGAACGTCCACAATGATGCACTTGGCTAAAAAGGGCGTATGCGTTTTTTCCTGAATATATTCAGGAAAAAACGCATACGCCCTTTTTGGCCAACCAAGCAAGCTTGCAAAGGAAATCTGCACTACAATGAAGTCTCACTGCCCCCCGGTCAAAAGGGCCATCTGAAAAAAGTGTAAAATCCAGAAAGGCAGGACAGGCCATGGAGAACTGGGAGCCTTGTTATGCTGGTGGGCGGGATGTAAATTGCCAACAGCCACTCTGGAGAAGTGTATGGTGTTTCCAGAAACATCTAAAAAACAAAGCAACAGAGCCTAGGGCACTTCCACTTATGGTCCTATAGCTTAGGAATATTAAAATCAAAAAGACACAGCCACCCCAAAGTTTGGGCTGGCTCTGTTTACAAGAACCTCGTTTACGGTACAAGATCAATATCACAGAAAGCGAAAAATGGATAAAGAAGTTGTGGTACTTACGTACAATGCAATATCACTCAGCAATGAAATCTATGTCATCAGGCCCATAGCAGCATAATGAGTGGATTAGGTACGATGATTCTAAGTGAAATAAGTCACACAGAAAAAGAAACATCATAAGGTATCACTACTACACGGCATTTAAACTTGGCTACACAGGAACTGAATTACAAAACAGAACAGGGTCTCAAATGTAGAAAACCAACTTACGCTAGCTTAAGGGGAAAGGTGAGTTGGGGTGCTGCATGAAACCAGAGATTGAAATTAGCACAGATACCGTGCCATAAGCCAAATATATAATAGACAAGAGCTACTCCTTGCTCAACGAAGTGGACTCAACACCCCATATTAAACGCCTAAGAATATACCTGACTAGAAATAATCTTAAAACCTACGGATTTATATGTCTCCGAAAGACAATCAAGCGTGTGTACAGCGGCATAAACGCAGCAGCGATAGGATTGGTGAGGTTTGGTGAGCAAATGCAGACACTTTGAAGTCATATTGTATGGTATCCATTCCATGGGTCTCAACTCTCCATGTTTAAGGGATTCTTCCTTCAGCTAAAACATGCATGTGGAACCCAGAGTATGATCCACCGTGTGATTGGGAAACGTGTTCAAATGTGTCTCAGTTTTCGTCCCCTGGTACTCGGGTGCAACATTCAAGACGCTTTACTAACACTCTCCCCACTTGGAGAGTCAGTGCCTTTAATCTCCTGTTTGGCCCAATTTGCAATTTCTGCGGAAAATGTACAGGAATAGGGAGAACCAATGAGAGACTAGCTGGAGGTGTCTGGACGGGCAAATTTAACTCTCATTTCCCACCAGGAAGAGGAATTAACCAAAGGTTCAGCGTGCCATTCCGGAACCACACTAGGGCCTGAAGCAATCCTGCGGTGTTGTGGCCAGCTCACAAGAAAGCGAGTTGAAGAAAGGAGCTCAGGGGCACTGTAATTCACAAACCTGCAGAGTTATAAATGACAGCTATCGTCCAAAAATATATTGAAGTAAGGCTGCCAAGAGGACTTGAAAGCGGGGCAGAATTGCAGGAAACCGATTTCAGGAGGTAGACGGGAATTGCATGTAAAGCATAGGAAAAGAGGCAGAACGTCCACAATGATGCACTTGGCCAAAAAGGGCGTATGCGTTTTTTCCTGAATATATTCAGGAAAAAACGCATACGCCCTTTTTGGCCAACCAAGCAAGCTTGCAAAGGAAATCTGCACTACAATGAAGTCTCACTGTTCCCCGGTCAAAAGGCTATCTGAAAAAAGTGTAAAATCCAGAAAGGCAGGACAGGCCATGGAGAACTGGGAGCCTTGTTATTCTGATGGGTGGGATGTAAATTGCCAACAGCCACTCTGCAGAAGTGTATGGTGTTTCCTGAAACATCCAAAAAACAAAGCAACAGAGCCTAGGGCACTTCCACTTATGGTCCTATAGATTAGGGAAATTAAAATCAAAAAGACACAGCCACCCCGAAGTTTGGGACGGCTCTGTTTAAAGAACCTCATTTACGGTACAAGTTCAATATCACAGAAAGCGAAAAATGGATAAAGAAGTTGTGGTACTTACGTACAATGCAATATCACTCAGCAATGAAATCTATGTCATCAGGCCCATAGCAGCATAATGAGTGGATTCAGGTACGATGATTCTAAGTGAAATAAGTCACACAGAAAAAGAAACATCATAAGATATCACTACTACACGTAATGTAAACTTGGCTACACAGGAACTAAATTACTAAACAGAACAGAGTGTCAAATGTAGAAAACCAATTTATGCTTGCTTAAGGGGAAAGGTGAGTTGGGGTGCTGCATACAACAAGAGATTGAAGTTAGCACAGATACCGTTCCATAAGCCAAATATATAATAGACAAGTGCTACTCCTTGCTCAACGAAGTGGACTCAACACCCCATATTAAACGCCTAACAATATACCTGACTAGTAAGAATCTTAAAACCTATGGATTTATATGTCACCGAAAGGCAATCAAGCGTGTGTACAGCGGCATAAACGCAGCAGCGATAGGATTGGTGAGGTTCGGTGAGCAAATGCAGACACTTTGAAGTCATATTGTATGGTATCCATTCCATGGGTCTCAACTCTCCAGGTTTAAGGGATTCTTCCTTCAGCTAAAACATGCATGTGGAACCCAGAGTATGATCCACCGTGTGATTGGGAAACGTGTTCAAATGTGTCTCAGTTTTCGTCCCCTGGTACTCGGGTGCAACATTCAAGATGCTTTACTTACACTCTCCCCACTTGGAGAGTCAGTGCCTTTAACCTCCTGTTTGGCCCAGTTTGCAATTTCTGCGGAAAATGTACAGGATTAGGGAGAACCAATGAGAGACTAGCTGGAGGTGTCTGGACGGGCAAATTTAACTCTCATTTCCCACCAGGAAGAGGAATTAACCAAAGGCTCAGCGTGCCGTGCAGGAACTACACTAGGGCCTGAAGCAATCCTGCGGTGTTGCGGCCAGCTCACAAGAAAACGAGTTGAAGAAACGAGCTCAGGGGCACTGTAATTCACAAACCTGCAGAGTTATAAATGACAGCTATCGTCCAAAAATATATTGAAGTAAGACTGCCAAGATGACTTGAAAGTGGGGCAGAATTGCAGGAAATCGATTTCAGGAGGTACACTGGAATTGCATGTAAAGCATAGGAAAAGAGGCAGAACGTCCACAATGATGCACTTGGCCAAAAAGGGCGTATGCGTTTTTTCCTGAATATATTCAGGAAAAAACGCATACGCCCTTTTTGGCCAACGAAGCAAGCTTGCAAAGGATATCTGCACTGCAATGAAGTCTCACTGCCCCCCGGTCAAAAGGGCCATCTGAAAAAAGTGTAAAATCCAGAAAGGCAGGACAGGCCATGGAGAACTGGGAGCCTTGTTATGCTGATGGGCGGGATGTAAATTGCCAACAGCCACTCTGGAGAAGTGTATGGTGTTTCCTGAAACATCTAAAAAACAAAGCACCAGAGCCTAGGGCACTTCCACTTATGGTCCTATAGCTTAGGGAAATTAAAATCAAAAAGACACAGTCACCCCAAAGTTTGGGACGGCTCTGTTTACAAGAACCTCGTTTACGGTACAAGTTCAATATCACAGAAAGCGAAAAATGGATAAAGAAGTTGTGGTACTTACGTACAATGCAATATCACTCAGCAATGAAATCTATGTCATCAGGCCCGTAGCAGCATAATGAGTGGATTCAGGTATGATGATTCTAAGTGAAATAAGTCACACAGAAAAAGAAACACCATAAGATATCACTACTACACGGAAGGTAAACTTGGCTACACAAGAACTGAATTACAAAACAGAACAGGTTCTCAAATGTAGAAAACCTACTTATGCTTGATTGAGGGGAAAGGTGAGTTGGGGTGCTGCATGAAACCAGAGATTGAAATTAGCACAGATACCGTTCCATAAGCCAAATATGTAATAGACAAGAGCTACTCCTTGCTCAACAAAGTGGACTCAACACCCCATATTAAACGCCTAAGAATATACCTGACTAGAAATAATCTTAAAACCTACGGATTTATATGTCTCCGAAAGACAATCAAGCGTGTGTACAGCGGCATAAACGCAGCAGTGATAGGATTGGTGAGGTTCGGTGAGCAAATGCAGACCCTTTGAAGTCATATTGCATGGTACCCATTCCATGGGTCTCAACTCTCCAGGTTTAAGGGATTCTTCCTTCAGCTAAAACATGCATGTGGAACCCAGAGTATGATCCACCGTGTGATCGGGAAACGTGTTCAAATGTGTCTCAGTTTTCGTCCCCTGGTACTCGGGTGCAACACTCCAGACGGTTTACTAACACTCTCTCCACTTGGAGAGTCAGTGCCTTTAACCTCCTGTTTCGCCCAGTTTGTAATTTGTGTGGAAAATGAACAGGAATAGGGAGAACGAAAGAGAGACTAGCTGGAGGTGTCTGGACGGGCAAATTTAACTCTCATTTCCCACCAGGAAGAGGAATTAACCAAAGGCTCAGCGTGCCGTGCCGGAACTACACTAGGGCCTGAAGCAATCCTGCGGTGTTGCGGCCAGCTCACAAGAAAGCGAGTTGAAGAAAGGAGCTCAGGGGCACTGTAATTCACAAACCTGCAGAGTTATAAATGACAGCTATCGTCCAAAAATATATTGAAGTAAGGCTGCCAAGAGGACTTGAAAGCGGGGCAGAATTGCAGGAAACCGATTTCAGGAGGTAGACGGGAATTGCATGTAAAGCATAGGAAAAGAGGCAGAACGTCCAAAATGATGCACTTGGGCAAAAAGGGCGTATGTGTTCTTTCCTGAATATATTCAGGAAAAAACGCATACGCCCTTTTTGGCCAACCAAGCAGGCTTGCAAATGAAATCTACACTACAATGAAGTCTCACTGCCCCCCGGTCAAAAGGGCCATCTGAATAAAGTGTAATATCCAGAAAGGCAGGACAGGGCATGGAGAACTGAGAGCCTTGTTATGCTGATGGGCGGGATGTAAATTGTCAACAGCCACTCTGGAGAAGTGTATGGTGTTTCCTGAAACATCTAAAAAACAAAGCAACAGAGCCTAGGGCACTTCCACTTATGGTCCTATAGCTTAGGGAAATTAAAATCAAAAAGACACAGCCTCCCCAAACTTTGGGATGGCTCTGTTTACAAGAACCTCGTTTATGGTACAAGTTCAATATCACAGAAAGCGAAAAATGGATACAGAAGTTGTGGTACTTACGTACAATGCAATATCACTCAGCAATGAAATCTATGTCATCAGGCCCGTAGCAGCATAGTGAGTGGATTCAGGTATGATGATTCTAAGTGAAATAAGTCACACAGAAAAAGAAACATCATAAGATATCACCAATACACGGAATGTAAACTTGGCTACACAGGAACTGAATTACAAAACAGAACAGGGTCTCAAATGTAGAAAACCAACGTATGCTTGCTTAAGGGGAAAGGTGAGTTGGGGTGCTGCATGAAACCAGAGATTGAAATTAGCACAGATACCGTTCCATAAGCCAAATATGCAATAGACAAGAGCTACTCCTTGCTGAACGAAGTGGACTCAACACCCCATATTAAACGCCTAAGAATATACCTGACTAGAAATAATCTTAAAACCTACGGATTTATATGTCTCCGAAAGAGAATCAAGCGTGTGTACAACGGCATAAACGCAGCAGTGATAGGATTGGTGAGGTTCGGTGAGCAAATGCAGACCCTTTGAAGTCATATTGCATGGTACCCATTCCATGGGTCTCACCTCTCCAGGTTTAAGGGATTCTTCCTTCAGCTAAAACATGCATGTGGAACCCAGAGTATGATCCAACGTGTGATCGGGAAACGTGTTTAAATGTGTCTCAGTTTTCGTCCCCTGGTACTCGGGTGCAAACTCCAGACGCTTTACTAACACTCTCCCCACTTGGAGAGTCAGTGCCTTTAACCTCCTGTTTGGCCCAGTTTGCAATTTCTGCGAAAAATGTACAGGAATAGGGAGAACCAATGAGAGACTAGCTGGGGGTGTCTGGACGGGCAAATTTAACTCTCATTTTCCACCAGGAACAGGAATTAACCAAAGGCTCAGCATGCCGTGCCGGAACCACACTAGGGCCTGAAGCAATCCTGCGGTGTTGCGGCCAGCTCACAAGAAAGCGAGTTGAAGAAAGGAGCTCAGGGGCACTGTAATTCACAAACCTGCAGAGTTATAAATGACAGCTATCGTCCAAAAATATATTGAAGTAAGGCTGCCAAGAGGACTTGAAAGCGGGGCAGAATTGCAGGAAACCGATTTCAGGAGGTAGATGGGAATTGGATGTAAAGCATAGGAAAAGAGGCAGAACGTCCACAATGATGCACTTGGCCAAAAAGGGCGTATGCGTTTTTTCCTGAATATATTCAGGAAAAAACGCATACGCCCTTTTTGGCCAACCAAGCAAGCTTGCAAAGGAAATCTGCACTACAATGAAGTCTCACTGCCCCCTGGTCAAAAGGGCCATCTGAAAAAAGTGTAAAATCCAGAAAGGCAGGACAGGCCATGGAGAACTGGGAGCTTTGTTATGCTGATGGGCGGGATGTAAATTGCCAACAGCCACTCTGGAGAAGTGTATGGTGTTTCCTGAAACATCTAAAAAACAAAGCAACAGAGCCTAGGGCACTTCCACTTATGGTCCTATAGCTTAGGGAAATTAAAATCAAAAAGACACAGCCACCCCAAAGTTTGGGACGGCTCTGTTTACAAGAACCTCGTTTACGGTACAAGCTCAATATCACAGAAAGCGAAAAATGGATAAAGTAGTTGTGGTACTTACGTACAATGCAATATCACTCAGCAATGAAATCTATGTCATCAGGCCCGTCGCAGCATAATGAGTGGATTCAGGTACGATGATTCTAAGTGAAATAAGTCACACAGAAAAAGAAACATCATAAGATATCACTACTACACGGAATGTAAACTTAGCTACACAGGAACTGAATTACAAAAAAGAACAGGGTCTCAAATGTAGAAAACCAACTTATGCTTGCTTAAGGGGAAAGGTGAGTTGGGGTGCTGCATGAAACCAGAGATTGAAATTAGCACAGATACCGTGCCATAAGCCAAATATGTAATAGACAAGAGCTACTCCTTGCTCAACGCAGTGGACTCAACACCCCATATTAAACGCCTAAGAATATACCTCACTAGAAATAATCTTAAAACCTACGCATTTATATGTCTCCGAAAGAGAATCAAGCATGTGTACGGCTGCATAAACGCAGCAGTGATAGGATTGGTGAGGTTCGGTGAGCAAATGCAGACCCTTTGAAGTCATACTGCATGGTACCCATTCCATGGGTCTCAACTCTCCAGGTTTAAGGGATTCTTCCTTCAGCTGAAACATGCATGTGGAACACAGAGTATGATCCACCGTGTGATCAGGAAACGTGTTCAAATGTGTCTCAGTTTTCGTCCCCTGGTACTCGGGTGCAACATTCAAGACGCTTTACTAACACTCTCCCCACTTGGAGAGTCAGTGCCTTTAAACTCCTGTTTGGCCCAGTTTGCAATTTCTGCGGAAAATGTACAGGAATAGGGAGAACCAATGAGAGACTAGCTGGAGGTGTGTGGACGGGCAAATTTAACTCTCATTTCCCACCAGGAAGAGGAATTAACCAAAGGCTCAGCGTGCCGTGCCGGAACCACACTAGGGCCTGAACTAATCCTGCGGTGTTGCGGCCAGCTCACAAGAAACCGAGTTGAAGAAACGAGCTCAGGGGCACTGTAATTCACAAACCTGCAGAGTTATAAATGACAGCTATCGTCCAAAAATATATTGAAGTAAGGCTGCCAAGAGGACTTGAAAGCGGGGCAGAATTGCAGGAAATCGATTTCAGGAGGTACACTGGAAATGCATGTAAAGCATAGGAAAAGAGGCAGAACGTCCACAATGATGCACTTGGCCAAAAAGGGCGTATGCGTTTTTTCCTGAATATATTCAGGAAAAAACGCATACGCCCTTTTTGGCCAACCAAGCAAGCTTGCAAAGGAAATCTGCACTACAATGAAGTCTCACTGCCCCCTGGTCAAAAGGGCCATCTGAAAAAAGTGTAAAATCCAGAAAGGCAGGACAGGCCATGGAGAACTGGGAGCTTTGTTATGCTGATGGGCGGGATGTAAATTGCCAACAGCCACTCTGGAGAAGTGTATGCTGTTTCCTGAAACATCTAAAAAACAAAGCAACAGAGCCTAGGGCACTTCCACTTATGGTCCTATAGCTTAGGGAAATTAAAATCAAAAAGACACAGCCACCCCAAAGTTTGGGACGGCTCTGTTTACAAGAACCTCGTTTACGGTACAAGCTCAATATCACAGAAAGCGAAAAATGGATAAAGAAGTTGTGGTACTTACGTACAATGCAATATCACTCAGCAATGAAATCTATGTCATCAGGCCCGTAGCAGCATAATGAGTGGATTCAGGTACGATGATTCTAAGTGAAATAAGTCACACAGAAAAAGAAACATCATAAGATATCACTACTACACGGAATGTAAACTTAGCTACACAGGAACTGAATTACAAAAAAGAACAGGGTCTCAAATGTAGAAAACCAACTTATGCTTGCTTAAGGGGAAAGGTGAGTTGGGGTGCTGCATGAAACCAGTGATTGAAATTAGCACAGATACCGTGCCATAAGCCAAATATGTAATAGACAAGAGCTACTCCTTGCTCAACGCAGTGGACTCAACACCCCATATTAAACGCCTAAGAATATACCTCACTAGAAATAATCTTAAAACCTACGCATTTATATGTCTCCGAAAGAGAATCAAGCATGTGTACGGCTGCATAAACGCAGCAGTGATAGGATTGGTGAGGTTCGGTGAGCAAATGCAGACCCTTTGAAGTCATACTGCATGGTACCCATTCCATGGGTCTCAACTCTCCAGGTTTAAGGGATTCTTCCTTCAGCTGAAACATGCATGTGGAACACAGAGTATGATCCACCGTGTGATCAGGAAATGTGTTCAAATGTGTCTCAGTTTTCGTCCCCTGGTACTCGGGTGCAACATTCAAGACGCTTTACTAACACTCTCCCCACTTGGAGAGTCAGTGCCTTTAAACTCCTGTTTGGCCCAGTTTGCAATTTCTGCGGAAAATGTACAGGAATAGGGAGAACCAATGAGAGACTAGCTGGAGGTGTGTGGACGGGCAAATTTAACTCTCATTTCCCACCAGGAAGAGGAATTAACCAAAGGCTCAGCGTGCCGTGCCGGAACCACACTAGGGCCTGAACTAATCCTGCGGTGTTGCGGCCAGCTCACAAGAAACCGAGTTGAAGAAACGAGCTCAGGGGCACTGTAATTCACAAACCTGCAGAGTTATAAATGACAGCTATCGTCCAAAAATATATTGAAGTAAGGCTGCCAAGAGGACTTGAAAGCGGGCCAGAATGGCAGGAAATCGATTTCAGGAGGTACACTGGAAATGCATGTAAAGCATAGGAAAAGAGGCAGAACGTCCACAATGATGCACTTGGCCAAAAAGGGCGTATGCGTTTTTTCCTGAATATATTCAGGAAAAAACGCATACGCCCTTTTTGGCCAACCAAGCAAGCTTGCAAAGGATATTTGCACTACAATGAAGTCTCACTGCCCCCCGGTCAAAAGGGCCATCTGAAAAAAGTATAAAATCCAGAAAGGCAGGACAGGCCATGGAGAACTGGGAGCCTTCTATGCTGATGGGCGGGATGTAAATTGCCAACAGCCACTCTGGAGAAGTGTATGGTGTTTCCTGAAACATCTAAAAAACAAAGCAACAGAGCCTAGGGCACTTCCACTTATGGTCCTATAGCTTAGGGAAATTAAAATCAAAAAGACACAGTCACCCCAAAGTTTGGGACGGCTCTGTTTACAAGAACCTCGTTTACGGTACAAGTTCAATATCACAGAAAGCGAAAAATGGATAAAGAACTTGTGGTACTTACGTACAATGCAATATCACTCAGCAATGAAATCTATGTCATCAGGCCCGTAGCAGCATAATGAGTGGATTCAGGTATGATGATTCTAAGTGAAATAAGTCACACAGAAAAAGAAACACCAGAAGATATCACTACTACACGGAAGGTAAACTTGTCTACAAAAGAACTGAATTACAAAACAGAACAGGGTCTCAAATGTAGAAAACCAACTTATGCTTGCTTGAGGGGAAAGGTGAGTTGGGGTGCTGCATGAAACCAGAGATTGAAATTAGCACAGATACCGTTCCATAAGCCAAATATGTAATAGACAAGAGCTACTCCTTGCTCAACGAAGTGGACCCAACACCCCATATTAAACGCCTAACAATATACCTGACTAGTAAGAATATTAAAACCTACGGATTTATATGTCTCCGAAAGAGAATCAAGCGTGTGTACAGCAGCATAAACGCAGCAGTGATAGGATTGGTGAGGTTCGGTGAGCAAATGCAGACCCTTTGAAGTCATATTGCATGGTACCCATTCCATGGGTCTCAACTCTCCAAGTTTAAGGGATTCTTCCTTCAGCGAAAACATGCATGTGGAACACAGAGTATGATTCACCGTGTGATCAGGAAACGTGTTCAAATGTGTCTCAGTTTTCGTCCCCTGGTACTCGGGTGCAACACTCCAGACGGTTTACTAACACTCTCTCCACTTGGAGAGTCAGTGCCTTTAACCTCCTGTTTCGCCCAGTTTGTAATTTCTGTGGAAAATGAACAGGAATAGGGAGAACGAAAGAGAGACTAGCTGGAGGTGTCTGGACGGGCAAATTTAACTCTCATTTCCCACCAGGAAGAGGAATTAACCAAAGGCTCAGCGTGCCGTGCCGGAACTACACTAGGGCCTGAAGCAATCCTGCGGTGTTGCGGCCAGCTCACAAGAAAGCGAGTTGAAGAAAGGAGCTCAGGGGCACTGTAATTCACAAACCTGCAGAGTTATAAATGACAGCTATCGTCCAAAAATATATTGAAGTAAGGCTGCCAAGAGGACTTGAAAGCGGGGCAGAATTGCAGGAAACCGATTTCAGGAGGTAGAAGGGAATTGCATGTAAAGCATAGGAAAAGAGGCAGAACGTCTAAAATGATGCACTTGGGTAAAAAGGGCGTATGTGTTCTTTCCTGAATATATTCAGGAAAAAACGCATACGCCCTTTTTGGCCAACCAAGCAGGCTTGCAAATGAAATCTACACTACAATGAAGTCTCACTGCCCCCCGGTCAAAAGGGCCATCTGAATAAAGTGTAATATCCAGAAAGGCAGGACAGGGCATGGAGAACTGAGAGCCTTGTTATGCTGATGGGCGGGATGTAAATTGTCAACAGCCACTCTGGAGAAGTGTATGGTGTTTCCTGAAACATCTAAAAAACAAAGCAACAGAGCCTAGGGCACTTCCACTTATGGTCCTATAGCTTAGGGAAATTAAAATCAAAAAGACACAGCCTCCCCAAACTTTGGGATGGCTCTGTTTACAAGAACCTCGTTTATGGTACAAGTTCAATATCACAGAAAGCGAAAAATGGATACAGAAGTTGTGGTACTTACGTACAATGCAATATCACTCAGCAATGAAATCTATGTCATCAGGCCCGTAGCAGCATAATGAGTGGATTCAGGTATGATGATTCTAAGTGAAATAAGTCACACAGAAAAAGAAACATCATAAGATATCACCAATACACGGAATGTAAACTTGGCTACACAGGAACTGAATTACAAAACAGAACAGGGTCTCAAATGTAGAAAATCAACTTATGCTTGCTTAAGGGGAAAGGTGAGTTGGGGTGCTGCATGAAACCAGAGATTGAAATTAGCACAGATACCGTTCCATAAGCCAAATATGCAATAGACAAGAGCTACTCCTTGCTGAACGAAGTGGACTCAACACCCCATATTAAACGCCTAAGAATATACCTGACTAGAAATAATCTTAAAACCTACGGACTTATATGTCTCCGAAAGAGAATCAAGCGTGTGTACAACGGCATAAACAAAGCAGTGATAGGATTGGTGAGGTTCGGTGAGCAAATGCAGACCCTTTGAAGTCATATTGCATGGTACCCATTCCATGGGTCTCAACTCTCCAGGTTTAAGGGATTCTTCCTTCAGCTAAAACATGCATGTGGAACCCAGAGTATGATCCAACGTGTGATCGGGAAACGTGTTTAAATGTGTCTCAGTTTTCGTCCCCTGGTACTCGGGTGCAAACTCCAGACGCTTTACTAACACTCTCCCCACTTGGAGAGTCAGTGCCTTTAACCTCCTGTTTGGCCCAGTTTGCAATTTCTGCGAAAAATGTACAGGAATAGGGAGAACCAATGAGAGACTAGCTGGGGGTGTCTGGACGGGCAAATTTAACTCTCATTTTCCACCAGGAACAGGAATTAACCAAAGGCTCAGCATGCCGTGCCGGAACCACACTAGGGCCTGAAGCAATCCTGCGGTGTTGCGGCCAGCTCACAAGAAAGCGAGTTGAAGAAAGGAGCTCAGGGGCACTGTAATTCACAAACCTGCAGAGTTATAAATGACAGCTATCGTCCAAAAATATATTGAAGTAAGGCTGCCAAGAGGACTTGAAAGCGGGGCAGAATTGCAGGAAACCGATTTCAGGAGGTAGACGGGAATTGGATGTAAAGCATAGGAAAAGAGGCAGAACGTCCACAATGATGCACTTGGCCAAAAAGGGCGTATGCGTTTTTTCCTGAATATATTCAGGAAAAAACGCATACGCCCTTTTTGGCCAACCAAGCAAGCTTGCAAAGGAAATCTGCACTACAATGAAGTCTCACTGCCCCCTGGTCAAAAGGGCCATCTGAAAAAAGTGTAAAATCCAGAAAGGCAGGACAGGCCATGGAGAACTGGGAGCTTTGTTATGCTGATGGGCGGGATGTAAATTGCCAACAGCCACTCTGGAGAAGTGTATGGTGTTTCCTGAAACATCTAAAAAACAAAGCAACAGAGCCTAGGGCACTTCCACTTATGGTCCTATAGCTTAAGGAAATTAAAATCAAAAAGACACAGCCACCCCAAAGATTGGGAAGGCTCTGTTTACAAGAACCTCGTTTATGGTACAAGTTCAATATCAAAGAAAGCAAAAAATGGATAAAGAAGTTGTGGTACTTACGTACAATGCAATATCACTCAGCAATGAAATCTATGTCATCAGGCCCGTAGCAGCATAATGAGTGGATGCAGGTACGATGATTCTAAGTGAAATAAGTCACACAGAAAAAGAAACATCATAAGGTATCACTACTACACGGAATGTAAACTTGGCTACACAGGAACTGAATTACAAAACAGAAAAGGGTCTCAAATGTAGAAAACCAACTTATGCTTGCTTAAGGGGAAAGGTGAGTTGGGGTGCTGCATAAAACCAGAGATTGAAATTAGCACAGATACCGTTCCATAAGCCAAATATGTAATAGACAAGAGCTACTCCTTGCTCAACGCAGTGGACTCAACACCACATATTAAACGCCTAAGGATATACCTGACTAGAAATAATCTTAAAACCTATGGATTTATATGTCTCCGAAAGAGAATCAAGCGTGTGTACGGCGGCATAAATGCAGCAGTGATAGGATTGGTGAGGTTCGGTGAGCAAATGCAGACCCTTTGAAGTCATACTGCATGGTACCCATTCCATAGGTCTCAACTCTCCAGGTTTAAGGGATTCTTCCTTCAGCTGAAACATACATGTGGAACACAGAGTATGATCCACCGTGTGATCGGGAAACGTGTTCAAATGTGTCTCAGTTTTCGTCCCCTGGTACTCGGGTGCAACATTCAAGACGCTTTACTAACACTCTCCCCACTTGGAGAGTCAGTGCCTTTAAACTCCTGTTTGGCCCAGTTTGCAATTTCTGCGGAAAATGTACAGGAATAGGGAGAACCAATGAGAGACTAGCTGGAGGTGTGTGGACGGGCAAATTTAACTCTCATTTCCCACCAGGAAGAGGAATTAACCAAAAGCTCAGCGTGCCGTGCCGGAACCACACTAGGGCCTGAAGCAATCCTGCGGTGTTGCGGCCAGCTCACAAGAAAGCGAGTTGAAGAAACGAGCTCAGGGGCACTGTAATTCACAAACCTGCAGAGTTATAAATGACAGCTATCGTCCAAAAATATATTGAAGTAAGGCTGCCAAGAGGACTTGAAAGCGGGGCAGAATTGCAGGAAACCAATTTCAGGAGGTAGACGGGAATTGCATGTAAAGCATAGGAAAAGAGGCAGAACGTCCACAATGATGCACTTGGCCAAAAAGGGCGTATGCGTTTTTTCCTGAATATATTCAGGAAAAAACGCATACGCCCTTTTTGGCCAACCAAGCAAGCTTGCAAAGGAAATCTGCACTACAATGAAGTCTCACTGCCCCCCGGTCAAAAGGGCCATCTGAAAAAAGTGTAAAATCCAGAAAGGCAGGACAGGCCATGGAGAACTGGGAGCCTTGTTATGCTGATGGGTGGGATGTAAATTGCCAACAGCCACTCTGGAGAAGTGTATGGTGTTTCCTGAAACATCTAAAAAACTAAGCAACAGAGCCTAGGGCACTTCCACTTATGGTCCTATAGCTTAGGGAAATTAAAATCAAAAAGACACAGCCACCCCAAAGATTGGGAAGGCTCTGTTTACAAGAACCTCGTTTACGGTACAAGTTCAATATCACAGAAAGCAAAAAATGGATAAAGAAGTTGTGGTATTACGTACAATGCAATATCACTCAGCAATGAAATCTATGTCATCAGGCCCGTGGCAGCATAATGAGTGGATGCAGGTACGATGATTCTAAGTGAAATAAGTCACACAGGAAAAGAAACATCATAAGGTATCACTACTACACGGAATGTAAACTTGGCTACACAGGAACTGAATTACAAAACAGAAAAGGGTCTCAAATGTAGAAAACCAACTTATGCTTGCTTAAGGGGAAAGATGAGTTGGGGTGCTGCATAAAACCAGAGATTGAAATTAGCACAGATACCGTTCCATAAGCCAAATATGTAATAGACAAGAGCTACTCCTTGCTCAACGCAGTGGACTCAACACCCCATATTAAACGTCTAAGAATATACCTGACTAGAAATAATCTTAAAACCTACGGATTTATATGTCTCCGAAAGAGAATCAAGCGTGTGTACAGTGGCATAAACGCAGCAGTGATAGTATTGGTGAGGTTCGGTGAGCAAATGCAGACCCTTTGAAGTCATATTGCATGGTACCCATTCCATGGGTCTCAACTCTCCAGGTTTAAGGGATTCTTCCTTCAGCTAAAACATGCATGTGGAACCCAGAGTATGATCCACCGTGTGATCGGGAAACGTGTTCAAATGTGTCTCGTTTTCGTCCCTGGTACTCGGGTGCAAAATTCCAGATGCTTTACTAACACTCTCCCCACTTGGAGAGTCAGTGCCTTTAACCTCCTGTTTGGCCCAGTTTGTAATTTCTTTGGAAAATGAACAGGAATAGGGAGAACCAAAGAGAGACTAGCTGGAGGTGTCTGGACGGGCAAATTTAACTCTCATTTCCCACCAGGAAGAGGAATTAACCAAAGGCTCAGCGTGCCGTGCAGGAACTACACTAGGGCCTGAAGCAATCCTGCGGTGTTGCGGCCAGCTCACAAGAAAACGAGTTGAAGAAACGAGCTCAGGGGCACTGTAGTTCACAAACCTGCAGAGTTATAAATGACAGCTATCGTCCAAAAATATATTGAAGTAAGGCTGCCAAGAGGACTTGAAAGTGGGGCAGAATTGCAGGAAATCGATTTCAGGAGGTACACTGGAATTGCATGTAAAGCATAGGAAAAGAGGCAGAACGTCCACAATGATGCACTTGGCCAAAAAGGGCGTATGCGTTTTTTCCTGAATATATTCAGGAAAAAACGCATACGCCCTTTTTGGCCAACGAAGCAAGCTTGCAAAGGATATCTGCACTGCAATGAAGTCTCACTGCCCCCCGGTCAAAAGGGCCATCTGAAAAAAGTGTAAAATCCAGAAAGGCAGGACAGGCCATGGAGAACTGGGAGCCTTGTTATGCTGATGGGCGGGATGTAAATTGCCAACAGCCACTCTGGAGAAGTGTATGGTGTTTCCTGAAACATCTAAAAAACAAAGCACCAGAGCCTAGGGCACTTCCACTTATGGTCCTATAGCTTAGGGAAATTAAAATCAAAAAGACACAGTCACCACAAAGTTTGGGACGGCTCTGTTTACAAGAACCTCCTTTACGGTACAAGTTCAATATCACAGAAAGCGAAAAATGGATAAAGAAGTTGTGGTACTTACGTACAATGCAATATCACTCAGCAATGAAATCTATGTCATCAGGCCCGTAGCAGCATAATGAGTGGATTCAGGTATGATGATTCTAAGTGAAATAAGTCACACAGAAAAAGAAACACCATAAGATATCACTACTACACGGAAGGTAAACTTGGCTACACAAGAACTGAATTACAAAACAGAACAGGTTCTCAAATGTAGAAAACCTACTTATGCTTGATTGAGGGGAAAGGTGAGTTGGGGTGCTGCATGAAACCAGAGATTGAAATTAGCACAGATACCGTTCCATAAGCCAAATATGTAATAGACAAGAGCTACTCCTTGCTAAACGAAGTGTACTCAACACCCCATATTAAACGCCTAAGAATACACCTGACTAGTAAGAATCTTAAAACCTGTGGATTTATATGTCTCCGAAAGAGAATCAAGCGTGTGTACGGCGGCATAAACGCAGCAGTGATAGGATTGGTGAGGTTCGGTGAGCAAATGCAGACCCTTTGAAGTCATATTGCATGGTACCCATTCCATGGGTCTCAACTCTCCAGGTTTAAGGGATTCTTCCTTCAGCTAAAACATGCATGTGGAACCCAGAGTATGATCCACCGTGTGATCGGGAAACGTGTTCAAATGTGTCTCAGTTTTCGTCCCCTGGTACTCGGGTGCAACATTCAAGACGCTTTACTAACACTCTCCCCACTTGGAGAGCCAGTGCCTTTAAACTCCTGTTTGGCCCAGTTTGCAATTTCTGCGGAAAATGTACAGGAATAGGGAGAACCAATGAGAGACTAGCTGGAGGTGTCTGGACGGGCAAATTTAACTCTCATTTCCCACCAGGAAGAGGAATTAACCAAAGGTTCAGCGTGCCGTGCCGGAACCACACTAGGGCCTGAAGCAATCCTGCGGTGTTGCGGCCAGCTCACAAGAAAGCGAGTTGAAGAAAGGAGCTCCGGGCACAGTAATTCACAAACCTGCAGAGTTATAAATGACAGCTATCGTCCAAAAATATATTGAAGTAAGGCTGCCAAGAGGACTTGAAAGCGGGGCAGAATTGCAGGAAACCGATTTCAGGAGGTAGACGGGAATTGCATGTAAAGCATAGGAAAAGAGGCAGAACGTCCACAATGATGCACTTGGCCAAAAAGGGCGTATGCATTTTTTCCTGAATATATTCAGGAAAAAACGCATACGCCCTTTTTGGCCAACCAAGCAAGCTTGCAAAGGAAATCTGCACTACAATGAAGTCTCACTGCCCCCCGGTCAAAAGGGCCATTTGAAAAAAGTGTAAAATCCAGAAAGGCAAGACAGGACATGGAGAATTAGGAGCCTTGTTATGCTGATGGGCGGGATGTAAATTGCCAACAGCCACTCGGGAGAAGTGTATGGTGTTTCCTGAAACATCTAAAAAACAAAGCAACAGAGCCTAGGGCACTTCCACTTATGGTCCTATAGCTTAGGGAAATGAAAATCAAAAAGACACAGCCACCCCAAAGTTTGGGATGGCCCTGTTTACAAGAACCTTGTTTACGGTACAAGTTCAATATCACAGAAAGCGAAAAATGGATAAAGAAGTTGTGGTACTTACGTACAATGCAATATCACTCAGCAATGAAATCTATTTCATCAGGCCCGTAACAGCATAATGAGTGGATTAAGGTACGATGATTTTAAGTGAAAAGAGTCACACAGAAAAAGAAACATCATAAGATATCACTACTACACGGAATGTAAACTTGGCTACACAGGAACTGAATTACAAAACAGAACAGGGTCTCAAATGTAGAAAACCAACTTACGCTAGCTTAAGGGGAAAGGTGAGTTGGGGTGCTGCATGAAACCAGAGATTGAAATTAGCACAGATACCGTTCCATAAGCCAAATATGTAATAGACAAGAGCTACTCCTTGCTCAACGAAGTGGACTCAACACCCCATATTAAACGCCTAACAATATACCTGACTAGAAATAATCTTAAAACCTACGGATTTATATGTCTCCGAAAGACAATCAAGCATGTGTACAGCGGCATAAACGCAGCAGTGATAGGATTGGTGAGGTTCGGTGAGCAAATGCAGACCCTTTGAAGTCATATTGCATGGTACCCATTCCATGGGTCTCAACTCTCCAGGTTTAAGGGATTCTTCCTTCAGCTAAAACATGCATGTGGAACCCAGAGTATGATCCACCGTGTGATCGGGAAACGTGTTCAAATGTGTCTCAGTTTTCGTCCCCTGGTACTCGGGTGCAACACTCCAGACGCTTTACTAACACTCTCCCCACTTGGAGAGTCAGTGCCTTTAACCTCCTGTATGGCCCAGTTTGCAATTTCTGTGGAAAATGTACAGGAATAGGGAGAACCAATTAGAAACTAGCTGGAGGTGTCTGGACGGGCAAATTTAACTCTCATTTCCCACCAGGAAGAGGAATTAACCAAAGGCTCAGCATGCCGTGCCGGAACCACACTAGGGCCTGAAGCAATCCTGCGGTGTTGCGGCCAGCTCACAAGAAAGCGAGTTGAAGAAAGGAGCTGAGGGGCACTGTAATTCACAAACCTGCAGAGTTATAAATGACAGCTATCGTCCAAAAATATATTGAAGTAAGGCTGCCAAGAGGACTTGAAAGCGGGGCAGAATTGCAGGAAACCGATTTCAGGAGGTAGACGGGAATTGCATGTAAAGCATAGGAAAAGAGGCAGAACGTCCACAATGATGCACTTGGCCAAAAAGGGCGTATGTGTTCTTTCCTGAATATATTCAGGAAAAAACGCATACGCCCTTTTTGGCCAACCAAGCAGGCTTGCAAAGGAAATCTACACTACAATGAAGTCTCACTGCCCCGCGGTCAAAAGGGCCATCTGAAAAAATTGTAATATCCAGAAAGGCAGGACAGGGCATGGAGAACTGGGAGCCTTGTTATGCTGATGGGCGGGATGTAAATTGCCAACAGCCACTCTGGAGAAGTGTATGGTTTTTTCTGAAACATCTAAAAAACAAAGCAACAGAGCCTAGGGCACTTCCACTTATGGTCCTATAGCTTAGGGAAATTAAAATCAAAAAGACACAGCCTCCCCAAACTTTGGGACAGCTCTGTTTACAAGAACCTCGTTTACGGTACAAGTTCAATATCACAGAAAGCGAAAAATGGATACAGAAGTTGTGGTACTTACGTACAATACAATATCACTCAGCAATGAAATCTATGTCATCAGGCCCGTAGCAGCATAATGAGTGGATTCAGGTACGATGACTCTAAGTGAAATAAGTCACACAGAAAAAGAAACATCATAAGATATCACCAATACACGGAATGTAAACTTGGCTACACAGGAACTGAATTACAAAACAGAACAGGGTCTCAAATGTAGAAAACCAACTTACGCTAGCTTAAGGGGAAAGGTGAGTTGGGGTGCTGCATGAAACCAGAGATTGAAATTAGCACAGATACCGTTCCATAAGCCAAATATGTAATAGACAAGAGCTACTCCTTGCTCAACGAAGTGGACTCAACATCCCATATTAAAAGCCTAACAATATACCTGACTAGAAATAATCTTAAAACCTACGGATTTATATGTCTCCGAAAGACAATCAAGTGTGTGTACAGCGGCATAAACGCAGCAGTGATAGGATTGGTGAGGTTCGGTGAGCAAATGCAGACCCTTTGAAGTCATATTGCATGGTACCCATTCCATGGGTCTCAACTCTCCAGGTTTAAGGGATTCTTCCTTCAGCTAAAACATGCATGTGGAACCCAGAGTATGATCCACCGTGTGATCGGGAAACGTGTTCAAATGTGTCTCAGTTTTCGTCCCCTGGTACTCGGATGCAACATTCCAGACGCTTTACTAACACTCTCCCCACTTGGAGAGTCAGTGCCTTTAACCTCCTGTTTGGCCCAGTTTGCAATTTCTGCGGAAAATGTACAGGAATAGGGAGAACCAATGAGAGACTAGCTGGGGGTGTCTGGACGGGCAAATTTAACTCTCATTTCCCACCAGGAAGAGGAATTAACCAAAGGCTCAGCATGCCGTGCCGGAACCACACTAGGGCCTGAAGCAATCCTGCGGTGTTGCGGCCAGCTCACAAGAAAGCGAGTTGAAGAAAGGAGCTCAGGGGCACTGTAATTCACAAACCTGCAGAGTTATAAATGACAGCTATCGTCCAAAAATATATTGAAGTAAGGCTGCCAAGAGGACTTGAAAGCGGGGCAGAATTGCAGGAAACCGATTTCAGGAGGTAGACGGGAATTGCATGTAAAGCATAGGAAAAGAGGCAGAAAGTCCACAATGATGCACTTGGCCAAAAAGGGCGTATGCGTTTTTTCCTGAATATATTCAGGAAAAAACGCATACGCCCTTTTTGGCCAACCAAGCAAGCTTGCAAAGGAAATCTGCACTACAATGAAGTCTCACTGCCCCCCGGTCAAAAGGGCCATCTGAAAAAAGTGTAAAATCCAGAAAGGCAGGACAGGCCATGGAGAACTGGGAGCTTTGTTATGCTGATGGGCGGGATGTAAATTGCCAACAGCCACTCTGGAGAAGTGCATGGTGTTTCCTGAAACATCTAAAAAACAAAGCAACAGAGCCTAGGGCACTTCCACTTATGGTCCTATAGCTTAGGGAAATTAAACTCAAAAAGACACAGCCACCCCAAAGTTTGGGACGGCAATGTTTACAAGAACCACGTTTGTGGTACAGGTTCAATATCGCAGAAAGCGAAAAATGGATAAAGAAGTTGTGGTACTTACGTACAATGCAATATCACTCAGCAATGAAATCTATGTCATCAGGCCCGTAGCAGCATAATGAGTGGATTCAGGTACGATGATTCTAAGTGAAATAAGTCACACAGAAAAATAAACATCATAAGATATCACTAACACACAGAATGTAAACTTGGCTACACAGGAACTGAATTACAAAACAGAACAGGGTCTCAAATGTAGAAAACCAACTTATGCTTGCTTAAGGGGAATGGTGAGTTGGGGGGCTGCATGAAACCAGAGATTGAAATTGGCACAGATACCGTTCCATAAGCCAAATATGTAATAGACCAGAGCTACTCCTTGCTCAACGAAGTGGACTCAACACACCATATTAAACGCCTAAGAATATACCTGACTAGTAAGAATCTTAAAACCTATGGATTTATATGTCTCCGAAAGAGAACCAAGTGTGTGTACAGCGGAATAAGCGCAGCAATAATAGGATTGGTGAGGTTCGGTGAGCAAATGCAGACCCTTTGAAGTCATATTGCATGGTACCATTCCATGGGTCGCAACTCTCCAGGTTTAAGAGATTCTTCCTTCAGCTAAAACATGCATGTGGAACCCAGAGTATGATCCACCGCGTGATCGGGAAACGTGTTCAAATGTGTCTCAGTTTTCGTCCCCTGGTACTCGGGTGCAACATTCCAGACGCTTTACTAACACTCTCCCCACTTGGAGAGTCAGTGCCTTTAACCTCCTGTTTGGCCCAGTTTCCAATTTCTGCGGAAAATGAACAGGAATAGGGAGAACCAATGAGAGACTAGGTGGAGGTGTCTGGACGGGCAAATTTAACTCTCATTTCCCACCAGGAAGAGGAATTAACCAAAGGCTCAGCGTGCCATGCCAGAACCAAACTAGGGCTTGAAGCAATCCTGCGGTGTTGTGGCCAGCTCACAAGAAAGCGAGTTGAAGAAAGGAGCTCAGGGGCACTGTAATTCACAAACCTGCAGAGTTATAAATGACAGCTATCTTCCAAAAATATATTGAAGTAAGGCAGCCAAGAGGACTGGAAAGCGGGGCAGAATTGCAGGAAACCGATTTCAGGAGGTACACTGGAATTGCATGTAAAGCATAGGAAAAGAGGCAAAACGTCGACAATGATACACTTGGCCAAAAAGGGCATATGCGTTTTTTTCCTGAATATATTCAGGAAAAAACGCATACGCCCTTTTTGGCCAACCAAGCAAGCTTGCAAAGGAAATCTGCACTACAATGAAGTCTCACTGCCCCCCAGTCAAACGGACCATCTGAAAAAGTCTAAAATCCAGAAAGACAGGACAGGCCATGGAGAACTGGGAGCCTTGTTATGCTGATGGGCGGGATGTAAATTGCCATCAGCCACTCTGGAGAAGTGTATGGTGTTTCCTGAAACATCCAAAAAACAAAGCAACAGAGCCTAGGGTACTTCCACTTATGGTCCTATAGCTTAGGGAAATTAAAATAAAAAAGACACAGCCACCCCAAAGTTTGGGACGGCTCTGTTTACAAGAACCTCATTTACCGTACAAGTTCAATATCACAGAAAGTGAAAAATGGATAAAGAATTTGTGGTACTTACGTACAATGCAATATCACTCAGCAATGAAATCTATGTCATCAGGCCCGTAGCAGCATAATGAGTGGATTCAGGTACGATGATTCTAAGTGAAATAAGTCACACAGAAAAAGAAACATCATAAGATATCACTAATACACGGAATGTAAACTTGGCTACACAAGAACTGAATTACAAAACAGAACAGGGTGTCAAATGTAGAAAACCAACTTATGCTTGCTTAAGGGGAAAGGTGAGTTGGGGTGCAGCATAAAACCAGAGATTGAAATTAGCACAGATACCGTTCCATAAGCCAAATATGTAATAGACAAGAGCTACTCCTTGCTCAACGAAGTGGACTCAACACCCCATATTAAACGCCTAACAATATACCTGACTAGTAAGAATCTTAAAACCTATGGATTTATATGTCTCCGAAAGAGAATCAAGCGTGTGTACAGCGGCATAAACGCAGCAGCGATAGGATTGGTGAGGTTCGGTGAGCAAATGCAGACCCTTTGAAGTCATATTGCATGGTACCCATTCCATGGGTCTCAACTCTTCATGGTTAAGGGATTCTTCCTTCAGCTAAAACATGCATGTGGAACCCAGAGTATGATCCACCGTGTGATCGGAAAACGCGTTCAAATGTGTCTCAGTTTTCGTCCCCTGGTACTCGGGTGCAACATTCCAGACGCTTTACTAACACTCTCCCCACTTGGAGAGTCAGTGCCTTTAACCTCCTGTTTGGCCCAGTTTGCAATTTCTGTGGAAAATGAACAGGAATATGGAGAACCAATGAGAGACTAGGTGGAGGTGTCTGGACGGTCAAATTTAACTCTCATTTCCCACTAGAAAGAGGAATTAACCAAAGGCTCAGCATGCCATGCCGTAACCAAACTAGGGCCTGAAGCAATCCTGCGGTGTTGCGGCCAGCTCACAAGAAAGCGAGTTGAAGAAAGGAGCTCAGGGGCACTGTAATTCACAAACCTGCAGAGTTAAAAATGACAGCTATCTTCCAAAAATATATTGAAGTGAGGCTGCCAAGAGGACTTCAAAGCGGGGCAGAATTGCAGGAAACCAATTTCAGGAGGTAGACAGGAATTGCATGTAAAGCATAGGAAAAGAGGCAGAACGTCCACAATGATCCACTTGGCCAAAAAGGGCGTATGCGTTTTTTCCTGAATATATTCAGGAAAAAACGCATACACACTTTTTGGCCAACCAAGCAAGCTTGCAAAGGAAATCTGCACTACAATGAAGTCTCACTGCCCCCCAGTCAAACGGACCATCTGAAAAAGTCTAAAATCCAGAAAGGCAGGACAGGCCATGGAGAACTGGGAGCCTTGTTATGCTGATGGGCGGGATGTAAATTGCCAGCAGCCACTCTGGAGAAGTGTATGGTGTTTCCTGAAACATCCAAAAAACAAAGCAACAGAGCCTAGGGCACTTCCACTTATGGTCCTATAGCTTAGGGAAATTAAAATAAAAAAGACACATCCACCCCAAAGTTTGGGACGGCTCTGTTTACAAGAACCTCATTTACCGTACAAGTTCAATATCACAGAAAGCGAAAAATGGATAAAGAATTTGTGGTACTTACGTACAATGCAATATCACTCAGCAATGAAATCAATGTCATCAGGCCCGTAGCAGCATAATGAGTGGATTCAGGTACGATGATTCTAAGTGAAATAAGTCACACAGAAAAAGAAACATCATAAGATATCACTACTACACGGAATGTAAACTTGGCTACACAGGAAGTGAATTACAAAACAGAACAGTGTCTCAGATGTAGAAAACCAACTTATGCTTGCTTAAGGGGAAAGGTGAGTTGGGGTGCAGCATAAAACCACACATTGAAATTAGCACAGATACCGTTCCATAAGCCAAATATGTAATAGACAAGAGCTACTCCTTGCTCAACGAAGTGGACTCAACACCCCATATTAAACGCCTAAGAATATACCTGACTAGTAATAATCTTAAAACCTTTGGATTCATATGTCTCCGAAAGAGAATCAGCGTCTGTACAGCAGCATAAACGCAGCAGTGATAGGATTGGTGAGGTTCGGTGAGCAAATGCAGATCCTTTGAAGTCATATTGCATGGTACCCATTCCATGGGTCTCAACTCTCCAGGTTTAAGGGATTCTTCCTTCAGCTAAAACATGCATGTGGAACGGAGTGTATGATCCACCGTGTGATCGGGAAACGTGTTCAAATGTGTCTCAGTTTTCGTCCCCTGGTACTCGGGTGCAACATTCCAGACACTTTACTAACACTCTCCCCACTTGGAGAGTCAGTGCCTTTAACCTCCTGTTTGGCCCAGTTTGCAATTTCTGTGGAAGATGAACAGGAATAGGGAGAACCAATGAGAGACTAGGTGGAGGTGTCCGGACGCGCAAACTTAACTCTAATTTCCCATCAGGAAGAGGAATTAACCAAAGGCTCAGCGTGCCATGCCGGAACCAAACAAGGGCCTGAAGCAATCCTGCGGTGTTGCGGCCAGCTCACAAGAAAGCGAGTTGAAGAAAGGAGCTCAGGGGCACTGTAATTCACAAACCTGCAGAGTTATAATTGATAGCTATCGTCCAAAAATATATTGAAGTAAGGCTGCCAAGAGGACTTGAAAGCGGGGCAGAATTGCAGGAAACCGATTTCAGGAGGTAGACAGGAATTGCATGTAACGCATAGGAAAAGAGGCAGAATGTCCACAATGATGCTCTTGGCCAAAAAGGGCGTATGCTTTTCCTGAATATATTCAGGAAAAAACGCATACGCCCTTTTTGGCCAAACAAGCAAGCTTGCAAAGAAAATCTGCACTACAATGAAGTCTCACTGCCCCCCGGTCAAAAGGGCCATCTGAAAAAATTGTAAAATCCAGAAATGCAGGACAGGCCATGGAGAACTGGGAGCCTTGTTATGCTGATGATCGGGATGTGAATTGCCAGCAGCCACTCTGGAGAAGTGTATGGTGTTTCCTGAAACATCCAAAAAACAAAGCAACAGAGCCTAGGGCACTTCCACTTATGGTCCTATAGCTTAGGGAAATTAAAATCAAAAGACACAGCCACCCCAAAGTTTGGGACGGCTCTGTTTACAAGAACCTCGTTTACGGTACAAGTTCAATATCACAGAAAGCGAAAAATGGATAAAGAAGTTGTGGTACTTACGTACAATGCAATATCACTCAGCAATGAAATCTATGTCATCAGGCCCGTAGTAGCATAGTGAGTGGATTCAGGTACGAGTATTCTAAGTGAAATAAGTCACACAGAAAAAGAAACATCATAAGATATCCCTAATACACGGAATGTAAACTTGGCTACACAGGAACTGAATTACAAAACAGAACAGGGTCTCAAATGTAGAAAACCAACTTATGCTTGCTTAAGGGGAAAGGTGAGTTGGGGTGCTGCATGAAACCAGAGATTGAAATTAGCACAGATACCGTTCCATAAGCCAAATATGTAATAGACAAGAGCTACTCCTTGCTGAACGAAGTGGACTCAACACCCCATATTAAACGCCTAAGAATATACCTGACTAGTAATAATCTTAAAACCTTTGGATTTATATGTCTCCGAAAGAGAATCAAGCGTCTGTACAGCAGCATAAACGCAGCAGTGATAGGATTGGTGAGGTTCGGTGAGCAAATGCAGATCCTTTGAAGTCATATTGCATGGTACCCATTCCATGGGTCTCAACTCTCCAGGTTTAAGGGATTCTTCCTTCAGCTAAAACATGCATGTGGAACGGAGTGTATGATCCACCGTGTGATCGGGAAACGTGTTCAAATGTGTCTCAGTTTTCGTCCCCTGGTACTCGGGTGCAACATTCCAGACGCTTTACTAACACTCTCCCCACTTGGAGAGTCAGTGCCTTTAACCTCCTGTTTGGCCCAGTTTGCAATTTCTTCGGAATATGAACAGGAATAAGGAGAAGCAATGGGAGACTATCTGTAGGTGTCTGGACGGGCAAATTTAACTCTCATTTCCCACCAGGAAGATAAATGAACCAAAGGCTCCGCGTGCCATGCTGGAACTAGATTAGGGCCTGAGGAGATCCTGCGGTGTTGCGGCCAGCTCACAAGAAAGCGAGTTGAAGAAAGGAGCTCAGGGGCACTGTAATTCAGAAACCTGCGGAGTTATAAATGACAGCTATCATCCAAAATTATACTGAAGTAAGGCTGCGAAGAGGACTTGAATGCGGGGCAGAATTGCTGGAAACTGATTTCAGAACGTACACGGGAGTAGCTCTTAAAGCATAGGAAAAGAGACAGAACTTGGAAAATAATGCACTTGGCAAAAAAGGGCATATGTGTTTTATCCAGAGCTCTCATACCTGAGGGGAGGAGATTCCCAGCAGGCTCCAACTGCCACCTGAGGGCTCACATTGCCAAGGCAACGTGAGCATGCCAGGCAGGAGTTACCTCACAGCAGAGGTCCCACCTCACAGAAGGGTGAGAAACCCAGCCAACATCAGACTCTCACCAGAGGGCCCACATCACCAAGGGGATGGGAACCAGGCAGGAGTGTCTTCACATCAGTGGGGCCACATCATCAAAAGCTGAGGTACTCAGCACATGTGTCCTCAAACCAGAGGACCCACATCACCAAGGACCTCGGAGTGAGGCAGGCAGGAGTAGCCTCACAACACTGGGCCCATAGAATAAAGAAGTGAGGAATCCAGCAGTTGGAACCTCCCAGCAGGCGGCCCAGAGCACCGAGGCCATGGGATCCAGGCCACAGTGAACTCACAGAAGAGGGCCCATGTCATGAAACTGAGCAACCCAGCCATTGGGACCTCAGAGCAGGAGGCCCACATCCCCATGGGGATGGAATTCTGGTAGGAGTGTCCTCGCACCACTGAGAACGTATCAGAAAATTTTGGGCGACCAGCAGTTAGGGCCTGACGCCAGAGGACCCTCATCACCAAGGGAAGGAGGCTCCCAGCAGGCTCCAACTGCCACCAGAGGGCTGACGTCGCCAAGGCGATGTGTGCCAACCAGGCACGAATGACCTCACAGCAGAGGGCCCACCTCAGAGAAGTGTGACGAACCCAGTCAGGATCAGACTCGCACCAGAGGGCCCACATCACCAAATGGATTGGAACCAGGCAGGAGTGTCCTCACATGAGTAGGGCCACATCATCTAAAGGTGAGGAACCCAGAACATGTGGCTTCAAACCATAGGACACCCATCACCAAGGGGCTGGGAGTGAGGCAGGCAGGAGGAGCCTCATAACAGAGGGCCCAAAAATAAGAAAGGTGAGGAATCCAGCAGTTGGAACCTCCCAGCAGGCGGCCCAGAGCACAGAGGCTAGAGGAACCAGGCCAGAGTGAACTAACACCAGACAGCCCACATCATGAAACTGTGAGCAACCCAGACATTGGGACCTCAGAGCAGAAGGCCCACATCCCCATGGTGATGGGAACATGACAGGAGTGTCCTGGCATCACTGGGCTCACATCAGAAAACGTGGGGTGCTCAGAAGTTAGGGCCTGACGCTAGAGGGCACTCATCACCGAGAGGAGGAGGCTCCCAGCAGGCTCCAGCTGCCACCAGAGGGCCAACGTCGCCAAGGTGATGTGTGCCAGCCTGGCAGGAGTGACCTCACAGCAGAGGGCCCACCTCACAGAAGGGTGAGGAACACAGCCAGGATCAGACTCTCACCAGAGGGCCCACATCACCAAGGGGATGGGAACCAGGCAGGAGTGTCCCCACACCAGTGGGACAACATCATCGAAAGGTGAGGATCCCAGCACATGTGTCCTCAAACCAGAGGAACCACATCACCAAGGGGTTCGGAATGAGGCTGGCAGGACTGGCCTCACAACACAGGGTCCATAGAATATAAAAGTTGAGGAATCCAGCAGTTGGAACCTCCCAGCAAGTGGCCCAGAGCACCGAGGCTATGGGATCCAGGCCGCAGTGAACTCACAGCAGAGGGCCCACATCATGAACCTGTGAGCAGCCCAGCTGTTGGGACCTCAGAACAGAAGGCCCACATCCCCATTGGGATGGGAACCTGGCAGGAGTGGCTTTGCACCACTTAGCACATATCAGAAAATGTTAGGAGCCCAGCAGTTAGGGCCTGACGCCAGGGGGCCCTCATAACTGAGGGGAGGAGACTCCCAGCAGGTTCCAACTGCCAACAGAGGGCCCACGTCTACAAGGTGGCATGCGCCAGCCAGGCAGTAGTGACCTCACAGCAGAGGGCCTATCTCACAGAAGGGTGAGGAACCGAGGCAGGATGAGACTCTCACCAGAGGGCCCACAACACCAAGGGGATGGGAACCAGTCAGGACTGTCCTCCCACCAGTGGGGCCACATCATCGAAAGGTGAGGAACCCAGCACATGTGGCCTCATATCAGAGGACATACATCACAAAGGGGATGGGAGTGAGGCAGGTAGGAGTAGCCTAAAAACAGAGGGCCCAAAGAATAAAAAAAGTGAGGAATCCAGCATTTGGAACCTCCCAGCAGGCGGCCGAGAGCACAGAAGCTATGGGATGCAGGCAGGAGTGAACTAACAGCAGAGAGCCCACATCATGAAACTGTGAGCAACCCAGGCATTGGGACCTCAGAGCAGAAAGCCCACATCCCCATGGGGATGGGAACCTGACAGGAGTGTCCTGGCATCACTGGGCTCACATCAGAAAACGTGGGGAGCCCAGCAGTTAGAGCCTGATGCTAGAGGGCCGTCATCACCGAGGGCAGGAGGCTCCCAGCAGGTTCCATGTGCCCACAGAGGGCCCACGTCGCCAAGGTGATGTGTGCAAGTCAGGCAGGATTGACCTCACAGCAGAGGGCCTACCTCACAGAAGAGTGAGGAACCCAGCCAGGATAAGACTGTCACCAGAAGGCCCACATCACCAAGGGGATGGGAACCAGGCAGGAGTGTCCTCACACCAGTGGGGCCACATCATTGAAAGTTGCCTAACCCAGCACATGTGGCCTCAAACCAGAAGACCCACATCACGAAGGGGTTGCGAGTGAGGCAGGCAGGAGGAGCATCACAACACAGGACCCATAGAATACAAAAGTTGAGGAATCGAGCAGTTGGAACCTCCCAGCAGGCAGCCAAGACCACAGAGGCTATGGGATCCAGGCCACAGTGAACTAACACCAGAGAGCCCACATCATGAAATTGTGATCAACCCAGCCGTTGGAACCTCAGAGCAGAAGGCCCACATCCCCATGGGGATGGGAACCTAAGAGGAGTGCTTGAGCAACACTGGGCTCACTAAGAAAAGTTGGGGAGCCCAGCAGTTAGGGCCTGACGTCAGAGGGCCCTCATCACAGAGCTGAGGAGGCTCCCAGCAGGGTCCAATTGCCACCAGAGGGCTCATGTCAACAAGGCGAGGTGAGCAACCCAGGCAAGAGTTACCTGATAGTAGAGGGCCCACCTCACAGATGGGTGAGGAACCCAGCCAGGATCAGACTCTCACCAGAGGGCCCACATCACAAAGGGGATGGGACCCAGTCAGGATTATCCTCACACCAGTGGGGCCTCATCATCTTAAGGTGAGGAACCCAGCACATGTGTCCTCAAACCAGAGGACCCACATCACCAAGGGCCTTGGAGTGAGGCAGGCAGGAGTAGCCTCACAACACAGGGCACATAATATAAAAAACGTGAGAATTCCAGCATTTAGACCTTCCAGCAGGCGGCCCAGAACACCGAGGCTATGGGATCCAGGCCACAGTGAACTCACAGCAGAGGGCCCACATCACAAAACTGTGAGCAACCCAGGAGTTGAGACCTCAGCGCAGAAGGCCCATATCGCCATGGGGATGGGAACCTGGCAAGAGTCTCCTCACTCACTTGGCACACATCAGAAAATGTGGGGAGCCCAGCAGTTATGGCCTAAGGCAAGAGGGCCCTCATCACCGAGGGGAGGAGGATCCCAGCACACTCCAACTGCCACCAGAGGGCCCACGTCGCCAAGGTGACCTGTGCCAGACAGGCATGATTGACCTCACAGCAGAGGGCCCACCTCACAGAAGGGTGAGGAACCCAGCCAGGATCAGACTCTCACCTGAGGGCCCACATCAGCAAGGGGATGGGAACCAGTCAGGACTGTCTTCCCTCCAGTGGGGTCACATCATCGAAAGGTGCGGAACCCAGCACATGTGGCCTCAAATCAGAGGACACATATCACAAAGGGAACGGGAGTGAGGCAGGCAGGAGTAGCCTAAAAACAGAGGGCCCAAAGAATAAGAAAGGTGAGGAATCCAGCAGTTGGAACCTCCCAGCAGGCGGTCCAGAGCACAGAAGCTATGGGATGCAGGCAGGAGTGAACTAACAGCAGAGAGCCCACATCATGAAACTGTGAGCAACCCAGGCTTTGGGACCTCAGAGCAGAAGGCCCACACCCCAATGGGGATGTGAACCTGGCTGGAGTGTCCTCGCACCACTGGGCACACATCACAAAATGTGGGGAGCCCAGCAGTTAGAGCCTGATGCTAGAGGGCCGTCATCACCGAGGAGAGGAGGCTCCCAGCAGGCTCCAAGTGCCACCAGAGGGCTCATGTCCACAAGGTGACGTGTGCCAGCCAGGCAGGAGTGACCTCACATCAGACGGCCCACCTCACAGATGGGTGAGGAACCCAGCCAGGATCAGACTCTCAACAGAGGGCCCACATCACCAAGGGGTTGTGAACCAGGCAGGAGTCTCCTAAGACCATTGGTCCCACATCATCGAAAGGTGAGGAACCCAGCACATGTGGCCTCAAACCAGACGACACACATCACGAAGGGGCTGGGAGTGAGGCAGGCAGGAGGATCCTCACAACAGAGGGCCCAAAAATTTAAAAAAGTGAGGAATCCAGCAGTTGGAACCTCCCAGCAGGCAGCCAAGAGCACAGAGGCTATGGGATCCAGGCTTCTGTGAACTAACACCAGAGAGCCCACATCATGAAAATGTGAACAACCCAGCCGTTGGGACCTCAGAGCAGAAGGCCCACATCCCCATGGAGATGGGATCCTAAGAGGAGTGCCAAAGCATCACTGGGCTCACTAAGAAAAGTTGGTGAGCCCAGCAGTCAGGGCCTGATGCAAGAGGGCCCTCATCACCGGGGGGAAGAGATTCCCAGCACGCTCCAACTGCCACCACACGGCTGACTTCACCAAGGCAATGTGTGCCAGCCATGCAGGAGTGACCTATCAGCAGAGGGTCTCCCTCACAGGTGGGTGAGGAACAAAGCCAGGAACAGACTCTCACCAGGGGGTCCACATAACCACGTGGATGAGAACCAAGCAGGAGTGTCCTCACACTAGTGGGGCCACATCATCGAAAGGTGAGGAACCCAGCAAAAGTGGCCACAAACCAGAGGACCCACATCACCAAGGGGTTGAGAGTGAGGTAGGTGTCTGGACGGGCATATTTAACACTCATTTCCCACCAGGAAGAGGAATTAACCAAAGGCTCAGCGTGCCCTGCCAGAAGCAGATTAGGGCCTGAAGCAGTCTTGCGGGTTTGCGGCCAGCTCACAAGAAAGCGAGTTGAAGAAAGGAGCTCAGGGACCCTGTAATTCACAAACCTGCAGAGTTATAAATGACAGATAACGTCCAAAAATATATTGAAGTAAGGCTGCGAAGAGGACTTGAAAGCGGGGCAGAATTGCAGGAAACCGATTTCAGGAGGTAGACTGGATTTGCATTTAAAGCATAGGAAAAGAGGCAGAACATCGACAATGATGCACTTGGCAACAAAGGGCGTATGAGTTTGTTCCTGAATATATTCAGGAAAAAACACATACGCCCTTTTTGGCAAACCAAGCAAGCTTGCAATGGAAATCCGAACTACTATGAAGTGTCACTTCCCCCCGGTCTAAAGGGCCATCTGAGAAAAGTGTAAAATCCAGAAAGGCAAGACAGGCCATGGGGAAAAAGGAGCCTTGTTATGCTGATGGGCGGGATGTACATTGCCAACAGCCACTCTGGAGAAGTGTATGGTGTTTCCTGATACATCTGAAAAACAAAGCAACAGAGTCTAGGGCATTTCCACTTATGGTCCTATAGCTTAGGGAAATTAAAATCAAAAAGACACAGCCACCCCAAAATTTACAACGGCTCTGTTTACAGGAGCCTCTTCTACAGTACAAGTTAAATATCCCAGAGAACAAATAATTGATAAAGAAGTTGCGGTACTTATGTACAACAGAATACCACTCAGCAATGAAATCTGTGTCACCAGGCCTGTACCAGCATAATGAGTGGATTGAGGCATGATGATTCTAAGTGAAATAAGTCACACAGAAAAAGAAACATCATAAGGTATCACTAATGCACGGAATGTAAACTTGGCTACACATGAACTGAATTACAAAACAGAACAGGGTCTCAAGTTTAGAAAACCAACTTATGCTTGCTTAAGGGGAAAGGTGAGTTGGGGTGCTGCATAAAACCAGAGTTTGAAATTAGCACAGATACCGTTCCATAAGCCAAATACGTAATAGACAAGACCTACCCCTCGCTCAACGAAATGGACTCAACAATGAGGTATCACCTCACACCTGTTAGAATGGGCATCATCTGAAAATCTACAAACAACAAATGCTGGAAAGGGTGTGGAGAAAAGGAAGCCTCTTCCACTATTGTTGGGAATATAAATTGATACAGTCACTATGGAGAACAATATGGAGTTTCTTAAGAAACTAATAATAGAATTACCATATGATACAGCGATCCCAGGACTGGACATATACCCAGACAAAACCATAAATCAAAAAGAGACATTCACCGCAATGTTCATTGCATCACTATTTACAATATCGAGGTAATGGAAGCAACCTAAATGCCCACAGACAGACGAATGCATAAAGATGTGGTACATATATAAAATGGAATATTACTAAGCCATGAAAGGAATGAAATTGGGTCATTTGTAGAGACGTCGATGGATCTAGAGACTGTCATACAGAGTGAAGTAAGTCAGAAAGAGAAAAACAAATCTTGTATATTCATGCATATATGTGGAACCTAGAAAAACTGTACAGATTAACCATTTTGCAAGGCATAAATAGAGCAACAGATGTAGACAACAATCGTATGGACAACAAGGGGGGAAAGCTCTTGGAGGGGTGGTGGTGGGAGGAGTTGAGAGATTGGGATTGGCATGTAAACATTTATATGTATAAAATAGATAACCAATGAGAACCTGCTGTATAAAAATATAAAATAAAATTCAAAATTAAAAAGAAATAAAATTTAAAAAATAAAACAGAAAAAACAATTATTCCCTTCACATACATGTATTTATATGAATAAATTATTTCCATGCTTATATCTGTAAATACAAAAAAGAGGAATAAAATCTACCTTGAACCAAAAACGAAAAAGAGAAAAAAAAAACAGAACCCACCAGTTACTCAGAGGAAAACCGTATCAGGGCACTTGCTCCAGTTGTAAACAATTCTGAAGTTGGTCAGTGGTGGGGAATCGTCTCCCATTCAGCCAGCAGCCCCCACACAACAAGCGTCCTCATTGCAAAGCTGGGGCACCGTGCCGAGGCATCTGTGAGTAAACGTGAGCTGAACCCCAGGCCAGTTGCTGCTGAACTGTTCCCGCCCTTCCCAGGTAAAACACCTGAATATATACAAGGACTTGAAAGCCTAGAGGAAGGGCCATGGAGCCACACGAGTGACAGCATGCCAGCTGACTTGGTGCCTGCAGGCCAGCCAGGATGGTCCTGGCCCTGGGTGCTCTTCTGGAAGATTTCCATTTCCCTGCCTGAGATACCCGTCCTGTCCCTGCCCCCACTGCTTTTTTCCTTCCTCACCTCTGCCCAGGGAGAAATTCCAGCAGCAGGTATGGGTGACACATCCTCTTCTTTAGCAGGTGGCAGCCTGGCAACTGCTGCAGAAAGTCCAGCAGAGCCCCACTCACACTGGGCCACCCACAAAGCCGTGGCCTCTCACTCCCTCCCACCAGCCCAGCCCCGAGACTGCTGACAGGGCAGAGAAAATGGCGTCAGGCACAGCTGCAGGGGCTTTTGCTGCCTGGAGTGGTATTTATATTGATCTCAACCCAGGCACACCTGGGGAGGGCTGGCCGGCATGGTAAGGCTGCCCAGGTCAGCCAATCATCACCCCTCAGGGGCTCACAGTTGCAGAAAATGGAACTTGCTGAACCGGCCAGGTCCAAGGGACAGGTGTGGGCTCCTGAGAGTCAGGATAGACAAGGGGCTGCAGCTTTGGCTTGTTTTCTAATCATTTTATCTGGCCCATGAGTGGGAGACAACTTCAAGAAAACTCTCTCCTAATGAGAGGAACCCAGGAGTCAGGGAGAGGAGGGGTGGGTGGTGGTTGGAGACAGAGGCCTGGTGCCCTGGGTGCAGTGGAAGTCTCTGGAAGACCAGGTGGAGGGAGGCCACACAGAGTGATGCCCAGGGTCACAGACCTGTCGGAGCTGCTGTTTGTTAGTTCAAGTCCTGCTCTGAGGTGCTCTGTGTCAGCTCTGAGCGACAGGTGAGCTGGGGGTGCTCTTCAATGAGGGCTATGTGCACGGTTCCTGTGTGCCCAGCCCTGCCACGGTACCTGCAAGGGTAGCTCTGTATCCTGGGAGGGGCCTGACCATGAGAGCCCCGTGGGCTGGGTTGGGGGTGGGGTACCTGCCCAGGAGAGCTCCATATCCTGGGATTGGCCTGACCACGAGAGCCCCATGGGTTGCTGGGGACCTGGTAAAGGATGTCAGGACAGTCAGTGAAGCCACCGAGGATATACCTCCAGTTGCTCCTGATCCCTACACCCTGCTGGTCATTCTACCAACCACCAGGACATGGTATTCTGTATTAGTCTTCAATGATGCCTTCTTTTGTATTCCATTAGTCCCAGAGTCACAAGAAATTTTGGCTTGTGAGTGGCAGGACTCAACATACAACTAAAACAATACTTCCGGGCCGTCTTGCCCCAAGGGTTCAAAAATTCCCACACCATCTTTGGGGAAAGCTTAGCTAACGACCGAAAAGTTCTACCTCTGGAAAAGGAAACCCTCCTTCAATATGCAGACGACATTCTGATCGCCAGCCCTACTAAGGAGGCCTCTGAACTACCAAGCCAATAAAGGATAGAAGTTGTCCAAGAAAAAGCTCAAATATCACAGACTGCAGTGACCTGCCTGGGCTTCATTCTCACACAAGGTCAGAGAAGCCCATCCCAGGAAAGGGAAGAAACCATTTGCAGCCTTACCCCTTTCTAAAACTAGAAGACAGCTTAGGGGTTCCTGGGGAGGCCAGGGTTTGCTGCTTCTGGATCCCTAACTACAGTCTACTAGCTGGGCCTCTATATGAAACACTGAAAGGAAAAGATGATGATCCTTTTGAACAGAATCCAGAAGTGGCCTTTCAAGAATGGAAAGAGCAGTCAATTCAGACCCTTGCCCTGGAACTCCCTAATTGAGCTAAACCCTTTGACCTTTCCATTCCCGGTGAAAGGTGAATCGCCATTGGAGAATTAGTGCAAAAACTGGGACCACTTGAAATGGAACAACGCAAGAATGCCATCCAGGTAGGATAAACTACAGTCACCAAGGGGCTTGGCCCACTGCCACATCTGGCCAAGATACTGGCGGTATCTAAAAACCTGGAAATCAGCAGCCCAAAAGGCCACCTCCCTCCTAAGGGAAAAGGACCCCACGTGGTGATCCTAATCACCAACCATGCCCTGAAGTTGCAGGGTTCGCTCCGTGGGCACACCGACCTCGAGTGAGGAGGCCCTCCAACTCCAACATCCAGAGAGATAACCGGGGGCAACAGGGCACCATGACGACTCGTGTGAACATCACTTGACCTGGAGTTTCTCTCATAAAACAACAATAGTGTGTCCCGAAGGAGTAGACTACTGCTTGCAGGACTTCCTGCACCCGGAGGGGAGCTAATAATCTTGGCGGGGGAACCGTATATCACACCGTCACCATAGAAAAGCCTACAGACACCGTGATGATGGTGGCCAATAAGACCGGCTGGACTCCTGTTTACTTCAAAAGGCTGTTGACTCAGTGGCCATCATGGTCCTTGATCACCACTGACCCTGGACTGTCTGGGAGTTGAGCGGGCAGGGCTCTGACACCTGGTGCTGTTTTTACGTTAATTCAGGGGCCTAATTGAAGAAAGAGCAGACTACTGGTCAGAGCATCTAGGCTGGCAGAAACGGTCAGCCTAAGGTGGCCGAACAAATGTGGGGTGGGGTGAAACCGGCCCCCACAGCGTCTCTGCACATCTCTTTCCTGGACCCTTAAAGGTCATTAGAATCTATAACACTTCCAATGCTGGTGCTCAGGCGGACGAGCAGGGAGGCAGGGGTCCTGGGGCCAATCAACGTCACCTGGAGGCTGCTGGGGAGAAGTTCTGACCCTCGTCCCCTGGTATGAGGGCTCCCAACTCAGCACTCAGCAGTTACAGAAGAAGGGTCTGCACCCTCAGCACTCCAAGAATGAGGAACGGGACAAAAGGCAGAGGAGGGGTTTGTCCCCAGCAAAGCCCATTAAAAATCCCTGGGAGATAAAAATAGAATGTGGGCAATAAAGTCAAGTCTGACCTTTTTTATCCTTTGTGCTTTGTCTAATTTCACGTGCTCCTAGGGTCCCACATGCAGAGGTTCCACACCCGGCACTTCAGACCAGATTTCCTGGTGCAGAATGGCTGGGTCGACACCTCAGCTCCTGGGGCCCAGTGCAGACTCCGAGATATAGAGCCTGAGCTGCAGCCAACCCGGCCCTTGAGAGCTCCGCCCCCTCCCTCCCACTGACTCTGACAGGATCTCTACACAGCAGCCCAGCCCACAGCCCACGGGGTAGTGCATGCTCTCACCTCTCCATTCTCTGATGAAAATATAAAGTTTCCTTTGCTTGGGAACCAAACTCAGTCTCGATCTGTTGGCCCCAATGACACTGGGCAGGGGGACCCTTGTTGGGGTCCACTCTGGAGGATCAGTAACAGAAATTGAGACTATTGTAACTTCAGTGAACAGATGTGTGAGCCAAACTGTAGTTAACATAGAACAGTTTATAAGGCTCGGGTAAAATAAGATGTTTCTAACACTTCCATTTGATATTTCCATCACTTTATTATAAGCAAGTTCAGTGAAAAGGTTTGTCTTATTTGTCAGGTCAATATTAGAGAAATGAAGTGATTTCTTTCCAAGGATGTACATCTAATAATCTTGGTTAAAGCTTCAATCTTGTTTTAAATGCTTTTCCATTGAAAATGATACCTCTCTTTCAGCTCCCCCATTTCTGAGAAGTATAAAATCTTATAATTTATTATTACCAAAGGGGAAAGGTGGGAGGAGGGATAAATTAACAGTTTGGAATTAACACATACACACTGCTATGTATAAAATAGATCATCAACAAGGAACTACTGTATAGCACAGGGAACTACACTCAATATTGTGCAATAACCTATAAGGGGAAATAATCGGAAAAAGAATAGATATTTTTATTGACATCATCTATCAATGACAGTTAAAGTGTAACCTAAGGGAAGCCGGTGGTGAGTGCTTCTGACCCTGAAGACTTCAGTCATCTAAAGTTTGGACTCTGCCTACTTCCCAAGGCCCTTAATGAACATATGTGTAGCCGTAGCTTAAAAAACTCCCCAGTTTGGGTTTCGGGGAGACACTGATTTTGAAAAAGCCCTGGTGTTCTCCTTACATGAATGGGACTCTTCCTACTGCTAAAACATGTCTGTCACATCCAGAGGATGGTATACCGTCTGATCGGGAAGAGTTTGGAAAAGGCATCTCATCTCCTCATCTCCTGGTGCTCGGGTTCACCCCTCCAGCGTCTTTACTAACAGTCTCCCCACTTGGAGATGTCAACACTGTCAACATCCTGTTGCGTACAGTTTGGAATTTGTCCAGAGGATGAAGCGGAAGGATGAGGAACAATGAGAGACAAGTCCTAGGTGTTCAGACAGGCACATGTCACTCTAATTTCCAATCAGGAAGATGAATTGACCAAAGGCTAGGGTTGCCCATGGAAACAGTATAGGGCTTGAGGAAATCCCACTGCTTTGTGGCCAGTTCCCATAAACACAAGTTGAACAATGGAACTCAGGGGCAGTAAAATTCACGAAACTGCAGAGTTGAAAATATCTATCACTGAAAAATGTCTTGAGGAAAGTCAGAGAAAAGGATTGGCAAGCAAGGGAGAATGGCAGGAAAGGGATTTGAGGAGGTAGAAAGGATTCGCCATTAAGCACAAGAAAAGGGGCTGAACATTTCCGACATTGCAGTTGGCCAAAAAGGCTGTATGCGTTTTTTTCTGTATATATTCAAGAAAAGGGCATACACTTTTTTAGCCAACCAAACAGGTGGGCACTGGAAATCAATACTACAAAAGATATCACTTCGCATCAGTCAGAAGAGCCATCCTCATAAAGTGTAAACGCCAGAAATGCAGGACAGGGCAAGGAGAAGAGGGAGCCCTGTGAGGCTTATAGTGGAAATGTATATTGCCAACGGCCATTCTGGAGAAGTGTATTGTGTTTACTAAAGCATCTAAAAAATGAGCTACAGAGCATAGGGCACTTGCACTCATGGGCGTATATCTTGGGAAAAACAAAAATCGAGAGGACACAGGCACCCCAATGTTTACTGCCTCTCTGTTTAAAAGATCCTCGACTAGGATATAACTTAAATGTCTCTGGAGGGAAAAAATGGATAGAGATGTGGTACTTATGTAGAGTGGAATATTACTCAGCCTGGAAATCAATGAAATATGGCCAGTTGTAACAACTCCGGAGGAGTTACGTATGATCATTCTAAGTGACATAATTCAAAAAGAAAAAGACACATATCATAAGATATCACTTAAAGGTGGAATCCAAAATGGCTACACATGAGATAAATTACAAAACAAAAACATAGTCAAATATGTAGAAAACACGCGTAAGGCTGCTAAACGGGAAAGGTGGGGAGGGGTGAGGCATCATCCAGGAGGTTGAAATTAGCAAAGATACCATTCCAAATACCAAACTGATAATCAACAAGGCCTACACGGTAGCTAAAAGAACTGCACTCAGCACACTCAAGTCACCGGAAAAGAATATCTATGACTGGTAAGAATCTGAAAAAGAATTTATTGATGTCTCTCTGTACGTGAATCAAGTGGATGTACAGCAGCAAGAAACAGAGCTTTGAAAATCAGCTGTAACCAATATAGTAATAAATTGAAAAAAATAAACGACAGAGAGACAGAGAAAACCTCTTACAACTTTTCCTCAGGGACGGTGATGCAACATGGATTGAACACATCTAGACCCACAGCAGGATGAGACATAAGGCTGGAAACTGTTCGCGCTAAGAGAAATGTGAGGTTGGGTGAGGAAATGCACACCCTTTAAAGTAATACTACCTGGTACCCATTCAATGGGTCCCAAATCTGCAGGTTCAAGGAATCTTCCTACAGCTAAAACATGCATGGAAAACCCAGAGGACTGTACACCATGTGATCGGGAGATGTGTCTAAAATGCACCTCATTTATCCTCTCCTGGTGCTCCTGTTCATCATTCCAGCCACGTTACTTAGAATCTCCCCACTTAGAGAATCAGCACATTTAAACTTCTGTTTCACACATTTTGCAAATTGTGAGGAGGATGAACGGGAAGAGGGGGAAACAATGAGAGAATAGTTGTAGGGGTTTGGACGGGCACATGTCACTCTAATTTCCCATTAAGAATAAGAATTAAAAAAAGGCTCAGCCCGCCTCGCCGGAGCCAAAATAGGGCCTGAAGCAATCCTGCGGTTTTGAGGCCAGCTCACAAAAGAGCAACTTAAAAAATGGAGCTCAGGGTCACTGCAATTCACAAACCTGCAGAGTTATAAATGAAAACTAACGTCCAAAAATATGTTGAGGTAAGGCAAAGAAGAGGATCTGAATGCAAGACAGAATTGCAAGAAACAGATTTCAAGAGATAGATTGGACTCGCCTTTAAAGCACATGAAAAGCGGCAGAATTTCGACAATGATGCAGTTGGCCCAAAAGGGAGTATGCGTTATTTCCTGAATATATCCAGGAAAAAACGCATACGCACTTTATGGGCAACCAAGCAAGCAAGCAATGCAAATGTGCACAACAAAGAAGTCTCATTTCCCACCGGTCAAAAGGGCCATCCGAAAAAATTGTAAAAACCAGAAATGCAGGACAGGCCATGGAGAACAGGGAGCCTTTATACGCTGATGGACAGTGTGTGAACTGCCGAGAGCCACTCTGGAGAAGTGTATGGTGGTTCCTAAATCATCTAAAAAACAGAGCGACAGAGCATAGGGCACTTCCAATCACGGGAGTATATCTAGGGAAGTCTAAAAATCAACAAGACACAAGCACACCACAGTTTAGGGCTACTCTGTTTACAAGAACCTCAACTTCAGTACACCTTAAATATCCCAGGAAAGAGAACAATGGATAAAGAAAATGTGGTACTTATGTACAATGGAATATCTCTTCACCATGAAATCAATGTAATAAGGCTAGTAGAAGGATAAAGAGTGGATTGAGGTCCGATAATACTACTTGAAATAAGTCAAACAGAAAAAGAAACATATCATAAGATATCACTTATAGAGGGAGGATAAATATGGCTGCACAAAAAATGAATTACAAAACAGAACAGTGTCTCACATTTAGAAAACACACTTATGTCAGCTTAAGGGGAAAGGAGAGGTGGGGTGATGCATAAAACCAGAGTTTGAAATTAGCACAGATACCGTTCAATAAACCAAATAGGTATCAGACAAGATCTACACCTCGCTCAATGAACTGGCCTCAACACACCCTATACACCGCAGAGAAATATATCTGAGTAATAAGAATCTTAAAACCCATGTATTGATATATCTCCATAAGGGAATCAAGTGTGCGCAGAGCGGCACAAACACAGCAGTGAAAATGAGCTAAACCCCATTATAGAAATAAATTTTAAAACCAAAACGCAGAAACAATGAAAGAGAGAAAAATTCTTACAAAATTCGCTCAGGGGCTGTGATGCAACCTGGAATGACCACATATAAACCCACAGCTGGATAAGACATAAGGCTGGACACTTGGGGCTGAAAGGATTGGAGAGCTTTGGTGAGCAACTGCCGAAAGTTTAATGCAATACTTCATGCTACTTATTCCAAGGGTCCCAACACTCCAAGTTGAAGGGAATCTTCCTACAGCTAAACCATGCATGGGAAATCCAGCGGATGGTATACCATATGATCGGGAAAGGTTTCTAAAATGCACCTCATTTTCCTCTCCTGGGGCTCCGGATCAACATTCCAGCCACTTTACTAACAACATCTCCACATGGAGAGTCAATGCCTTTAAGTTCCGGTATCGCACAGTCTGCAGTTAGTGCGGAGGATGAATGGGAATAGGGGGAACCAGTGAGAAAATAGCTGTAGCGGTATCAATGGGCACATGTCACTCTAATTTCACATCAGGAAGAAGAATTAACCAAAGGCAGAGCAAGGCACCCCAGAAGAAGAATAGGGCCTGAAGAAATCCTGTGGATATGAGGCAAGATCACAAAAATAAGAGCTGAAAAATGGAGCTAAGGGCCACTGCAATTCAAAAACCTGCAGAGTTATAAAGGCCAACTATTCTCCAAAAGTATATTGAGGTAAGGCTATGAAGAGGCACTGAGAGCAAGGCAGAACTGCAGGAAACCGATTTCAGGAGGTAGACAGGAATTGCACTGAAAACATATGAAAACACTCAGAAGGTCGACAATGATGCACTTGGCCAAAAAGGGCGTATGCGTTTCTTCCTGAATATATTCAGGAAGAAACGCATACGCCCTTTCTGGCCAACCAAGCAAGCTCTCAAAGGAAATCTGCACTACAATGAAGTCTCACTTCACCCCGGTCAAAGGGCCATCTGAAAAAAGTGTAAAATCCAGAAAGGCAGGACAGGCCATGGAGAACTGGGAGCCTTCTTATGCTGATGGGCGGGATGTAAATTGCCAGCAGCCACTCTGGAGAAGTGTATGGTGTTTCCTGAAACATCTAAAAAACAAAGCAACAGAGCCTAGGGCACTTGCACTTATGGTCCTATAGCTTAGGGAAATTAAAATCAAAAAGACACAGCCACCCCAAAGTTTGGGACGGCTCTGTTTACAAGAACCTCGTTTATGGTACAAGTTCAATATCACAGAAAGCGAAAAATGGATAAAGAAGTTGTGGTACTTACGTACAATGCAATATCACTCAGCAATGAAATCTATGTCATCAGGCCCGTAGCAGCATAATGAGTGGATTCAGGTACGATGATTCTAAGTGAAATAAGTCACACAGAAAAAGAAACATCATAAGATATCACCAATACACGGAATGTAAACTTGGCTACAAAGGAACTGAATTACAAAACAGAACAGGGTCTCAAATGTAGAAAACCAACTTATGCTTGCTTAAGGGGAAAGGTGAGTTGGGGTGCTGCATGAAACCAGAGATTGAAATTAGCACAGATACCGTTCCATAAGCCAAATATGTAATAGACAAGAGCTACTCCTTGCTCAACGAAGTGGACTCAACACCCCATATTAAACGCCTAAGAATATACCTGACTAGAAATAATCTTAAAACCTACGGATTTATTTGTCTCCGAAAGAGAATCAAGCGTGTGTACAGCGGCATAAACGCAGCAGTGATAGGATTGGTGAGGTTCGGTGAGCAAATGCAGACCCTTTGAAGTCATATTGCATGGTACCCATTCCATGGGTCTCAACTCTCCAGGTTTAAGGGATTCTTCCTTCAGCTAAAACATGCATGTGGAACCCAGAGTATGATCCACCGTGTGATCGGGAAACGTGTTCAAATGTGTCTCAGTTTTCGTCCCGTGGAACTCGGGTGCAACATTCCAGACGCTTTACTAACACTCTCCCCACTTGGAGAGTCAGTGCCTTTAACCTCCTGTTTGGCCCAGTTTGCAATTTCTGCGGAAAATGTACAGGAATAGGGAGAACCAATGAGAGACTAGCTGGGGGTGTCTGGACGGGCAAATTTAACTCTCATTTCCCACCAGGAAGAGGAATTAACCAAAGGCTCAGTGTGCCGTGCCGGAACCACACTAGGGCCTGAAGCAATCCTGTGGTGTTGCGGCCAGCTCACAAGAAAGCGAGTTGAAGAAAGGAGCTCAGGGGCACTGTAATTCACAAACCTGCAGAGTTATAAATGACAGCTATCGTCCAAAAATATATTGAAGTAAGGCTGCCAAGAGGACTTGAAAGCGGGGCAGAATTGCAGGAAACCGATTTCAGGAGGTAGACGGGAATTGCATGTAAAGCATAGGAAAAGAGGCAGAACGTCCACAATGATGCACTTGGCCAAAAAGGGCGTATGCGTTTTTTCCTGAATATATTCAGGAAAAAACGCATACGCCCTTTTTGGCCAACCAAGCAAGCTTGCAAAGGAAATCTGCACTACAATGAAGTCTCACTGCCCCCCGGTCAAAAGGGCCATCTGAAAAAAGTGTAAAATCCAGAAAGGCAGGACAGGCCATGGAGAACTGGGAGCTTTGTTATGCTGATGGGTGGGATGTAAATTGCCAACAGCCACTCTGGAGAAGTGTATGGTGTTTCCTGAAACATCTAAAAAACAAAGCAACAGAGCCTAGGGCACTTCCACTTATGGTCCTATAGCTTAGGGAAATTAAAATCAAAAAGACACAGCCACCCCAAAGTTTGGGACGGCTCTGTTTACAAGAACCTCGTTTACGGTACAAGTTCAATATCACAGAAAGCGAAAAATGGATAAAGAAGTTGTGGTACTTACGTAGAATGCAATATCACTCAGCAATGAAATCTATGTCATCAGGCCTGTCGCAGCATAATGAGTGGATTCAGGTACGATGATTCTAAGTGAAATAAGTCACACAGAAAAAGAAACATCATAAGATATCACTACTACACGGAATGTAAACTTGGCTACACAGGAACTGAATTACAAAACAGAACAGGGTCTCAAATGTAGAAAACCAACTTATGCTTGCTTAAGGGGAAAGGTGAGTTGGGGTGCTGCATGAAACCAGAGATTGAAATTAGCACAGATACCGTGCCATAAGCCAAAAATGTAATAGACAAGAGCTACTCCTTGCTAAACGAAGTGTACTCAACACCCCATATTAAACGCCTAAGAATACACATGACTAGTAAGAATCTTAAAACCTGTGGATTTATATGTCTCCGAAAGAGAATCAAGCGTGTGTACGGCGGCATAAACGCAGCAGTGATAGGATTGGTGAGGTTCGGTGAGCAAATGCAGACCCTTTGAAGTCATATTGCATGGTACCCATTCCATGGGTCTCAACTCTCCAGGTTTAAGGGATTCTTCCTTCAGCTAAAACATGCATGTGGAACCCAGAGTATGATCCACCGTGTGATCGGGAAACATGTTCCAATGTGTCTCAGTTTTCGTCCCCTGGTACTCGGGTGCAACATTCAAGACGCTTTACTAACACTCTCCCCACTTGGAGAGTCAGTGCCTTTAAACTCCTGTTTGGCCCAGTTTGCAATTTCTGCGGAAAATGTACAGGAATAGGGAGAACCAATGAGAGACTAGCTGGAGGTGTCTGGACGGGCAAATTTAACTCTCATTTCCCACCAGGAAGAGGAATTAATCAAAGGTTCAGCATGCCGTGCCGGAACAACACTAGGGCCTGAAGAAATCCTGCGGTGTTGCGGCCAGCTCACAAGAAAGCGAGTTGAAGAAAGGAGCTAAGGGGCACTGTAATTCACAAACCTGCAGAGTTATAAATGACAGCTATCGTCCAAAAATATATTGAAGTAAGGCTGCCAAGAGGACTTGAAAGCGGGGCAGAATTGCAGGAAACCGATTTCAGGAGGTAGACGGGAATTGCATGTAAAGCATAGGAAAAGAGGCAGAACGTCCACAATGATGCACTTGGCCAAAAAGGGCGTATGCGTTTTTTCCTGAATATATTCAGGAAAAAACGCATACGCCCTTTTTGGCCAACCAAGCAAGCTTGCAAAGGAAATCTGCACTACAATGAAGTCTCACTGCCCCCCAGTCAAAAGGGCCATCTGAAAAAAGTGTAAAATCCAGAAAGGCAAGACAGGACATGGAGAATTGGGAGCCTTGTTATGCTGATGGGCGGGATGTAAATTGCCAACAGCCACTCTGGAGAAGTGTATGCTGTTTCCTGAAACATCTAAAAAACAAAGCAACAGAGCCTAGGGCACTTCCACTTATGGTCCTATAGCTTAGGGAAATTAAAATCAAAAAGACACAGCCACCCCAAAGTTAGGGACGGCTCTGTTTACAAGAACCTTGTTTACGGTACAAGTTCAATATCACAGAAAGCGAAAAATGGATAAAGAAGTTGTGGTACTTACGTACAATGCAATATCACTCAGCAATGAAATCTATGTAATCAGGCCCGTAACAGCATAATGAGTGTATTAAGGTACGATGATTGTAAGTGAAATAAGTCACACAGAAAAAGAAACATCATAAGATATCACTACTACACGTAATGTAAACTTGGCTACACAGGAACTGAATTACAAAACAGAACAGGGTCTCAAATGTAGAAAACCAACTTATGCTTGCTTAAGGGGAAAGGTGAGTTGGGGTGCTGCATGAAACCAGAGATTGAAATTAGCACAGATACCGTTCCATAAGCCAAATATGTAATAGACAAGAGCTACTCCTTGCTCAACGAAGTGGACTCAACACCCCATATTAAACGCCTAAGAATATACCTGACTAGTAAGAATATTAAAACCTACCGATTTATATGTCTCCGAAAGAGAATCAAGCGTGTGTACGGCGGCATAAACGCAGCAGTGATAGGATTGGTGAAGTTCGGTGAGCAAATGCAGACCCTTTGAAGTCATATTGCATGGTACCCATTCCATGGGTCTCAACTCTCCAGGTTTAAGGGATTCTTCCTTCAGCTAAAACATGCATGTGGAACCCAGAGTATGATCCACCGTGTGATCGGGAAACGTGTTCAAATGTGTCTCAGTTTTCGTCCCGTGGAACTCGGGTGCAACATTCCAGATGCTTTACTAACACTCTCCCCACTTGGAGAGTCAGTGCCTTTAACCTCCTGTTTGGCCCAGTTTGCAATTTCTGTGGAAAATGAACAGGAATAGGTAGAACCAAAGAGAGACTAGCTGGAGGTGTCTGGACGGGCAAATTTAACTCTCATTTCCCACGAGGAAGAGGAATTAACCAAAGGCTCAGCGTGCCGTGCCGGAACCACACTAGGGCCTGAAGTAATCCTGCGGTGTTGCGGCCAGCTCACAAGAAAGCGAGTTGAAGAAAGGAGCTCAGGGGCACTGTAATTCCCAAACCTGCAGAGTTATAAATGACAGCTATCGTCCAAAAATATATTGAAGTAAGGCTGCCAAGAGGACTTGAAAGCGGGGCAGAATTGTAGGAAATCGATTTCAGGAGGTACACTGGAATTGCATGTAAAGCATAGAAAAGAGGCAGAACGTCCACAATGATGCACTTGGCCAAAAAGGGCGTATGCGTTTTTTCCTGAATATATTCAGGAAAAAACGCATACGCCCTTTTTGGCCAACCAAGCAAGCTTGCAAAGGATATCTGAACTACAATGAAGTCTCACTGCCCCCCGGTCAAAAGGGCCATCTGAAAAAAGTGTAAAATCCAGAAAGGCAGGACAGGCCATGGAGAACTTGGAGCCTTGTTATGCTGATGGGTGGGATGTAAATTGCCAACAGCCACTCTGAAGAAGTGTATGGTGTTTCCTGAAACATCTAAAAAACTAAGCAACAGAGCCTAGGGCACTTCCACTTATGGTCCTATAGCTTAGGGAAATTAAAATCAAAAAGACACGGTCACCCCAAAGTTTGGGACGGCTCTGCTTACAAGAACCTCGTTTACGGTACAAGTTCAATATCACAGAAAGCGAAAAATGGATAAAGAAGTTGTGGTACTTACGTACAATGCAATATCACTCAGCAATGAAATCTATGTCATCAGGCCCGTAGCAGCATAATGAGTGGATTCAGGTACGATGATTGTAAGTGAAATAAGTCACACAGAAAAAGAAACATCATAAGATATCACTACTACACGGAATGTAAACTTGGCTACACAGGAACTGAATTACAAAACAGAACAGGGTCTCAAATGTAGAAAACCAACTTACGCTAGCTTAAGGGGAAAGGTGAGTTGGGGTGCTGCATGAAACCAGAGATTGAAATTTGCACCGATACCGTTCCATAAGCCAAATATGTAATAGACAAGAGCTACTCCTTGCTCAATGAAGTGGACGCAACACCCGATATTAAACGCCTAAGAATATACCTGACTAGAAATAATCTAAAAACCTACGGATTTATATGTCTCCGAAAGACAATCAAGCGTGTGTACAGCGGCATAAACGCAGCAGTGATAGGATTGGTGAGGTTCGGTGAGCAAATGCAGACCCTTTGAAGTCATATTGCATGGTACCCATTCCATGGGTCTCAACTCTCCAGGTTTAAGGGATTCTTCCTTCAGCTAAAACATGCATGTGGAACCCAGAGTATGATCCACCGTGTGATCGGGAAACGTGTTCAAATGTGTCTCAGTTTTCGTCCCCTGGTACTCGGGTGCAAACTCCAGACGCTTTACTAACACTCTCCCCACTTGGAGAGTCAGTGCCTTTAACCTCCTGTTTGGCCCAGTTTGCAATTTCTGCCGAAAATGTACAGGAATAGGGAGAACCAATGAGAGACTAGCTGGGGGTGTCTGGACGGGCAAATTTAACTCTCATTTCCCACCAGGAAGAGGAATTAACCAAAGGCTCAGTGTGCCGTGCCGGAACCACACTAGGGCCTGAAGCAATCCTGTGGTGTTGCGGCCAGCTCACAAGAAAGCGAGTTGAAGAAAGGAGCTCAGGGGCACTGTAATTCACAAACCTGCAGAGTTATAAATGACAGCTATCGTCCAAAAATATATTGAAGTAAGGCTGCCAAGAGGACTTGAAAGTGGGGCAGAATTGCAGGAAACCGATTTCAGGAGGTAGACGGGAATTGCATGTAAAGCATAGGAAAAGAGGCAGAACGTCCACAATGATGCACTTGGCCAAAAAGGGCGTATGCGTTTTTTCCTGAATATATTCAGGAAAAAACGCATACGCCCTTTTTGGCCAACCAAGCAAGCTTGCAAAGGAAATCTGCACTACAATGAAGTCTCACTGCCCCCCGGTCAAAAGGGCCATCTGAAAAAAGTGTAAAATCCAGAAAGGCAGGACAGGCCATGGAGAACTGGGAGCTTTGTTATGCTGATGGGTGGGATGTAAATTGCCAACAGCCACTCTGGAGAAGTGTATGGTGTTTCCTGAAACATCTAAAAAACAAAGCAACAGAGCCTAGGGCACTTCCACTTATGGTCCTATAGCTTAGGGAAATTAAAATCAAAAAGACACAGCCACCCCAAAGTTTGGGACGGCTCTGTTTACAAGAACCTCGTTTACGGTACAAGTTCAATATCACAGAAAGCGAAAAATGGATAAAGAAGTTGTGGTACTTACGTACAATGCAATATCACTCAGCAATGAAATCTATGTCATCAGGCCTGTCGCAGCATAATGAGTGGATTCAGGTACGATGATTCTAAGTGAAATAAGTCACACAGAAAAAGAAACATCATAAGATATCACTACTACACGGAATGTAAACTTGGCTACACAGGAACTGAATTACAAAACAGAACAGGGTCTCAAATGTAGAAAACCAACTTATGCTTGCTTAAGGGGAAAGGTGAGTTGGGGTGCTGCATGAAACCAGAGATTGAAATTAGCACAGATACCGTGCCATAAGCCAAAAATGTAATAGACAAGAGCTACTCCTTGCTAAACGAAGTGTACTCAACACCCCATATTAAACGCCTAAGAATACACCTGACTAGTAAGAATCTTAAAACCTGTGGATTTATATGTCTCCGAAAGAGAATCAAGCGTGTGTACGGCGGCATAAACGCAGCAGTGATAGGATTGGTGAGGTTCGGTGAGCAAATGCAGACCCTTTGAAGTCATATTGCATGGTACCCATTCCATGGGTCTCAACTCTCCTGGTTTAAGGGATTCTTCCTTCAGCTAAAACATGCATGTGGAACCCAGAGTATGATCCACCGTGTGATCGGGAAACGTGTTCCAATGTGTCTCAGTTTTCGTCCCCTGGTACTCGGGTGCAACATTCAAGACGCTTTACTAACACTCTCCCCACTTGGAGAGTCAGTGCCTTTAAACTCCTGTTTGGCCCAGTTTGCAATTTCTGCGGAAAATGTACAGGAATAGGGAGAACCAATGAGAGACTAGCTGGAGGTGTCTGGACGGGCAAATTTAACTCTCATTTCCCACCAGGAAGAGGAATTAATCAAAGGTTCAGCATGCCGTGCCGGAACCACACTAGGGCCTGAAGCAATCCTGCGGTGTTGCGGCCAGCTCACAAGAAAGCGAGTTGAAGAAAGGAGCTAAGGGGCACTGTAATTCACAAACCTGCAGAGTTATAAATGACAGCTATCGTCCAAAAATATATTGAAGTAAGGCTGCCAAGAGGACTTGAAAGCGGGGCAGAATTGCAGGAAACCGATTTCAGGAGGTAGACGGGAATTGCATGTAAAGCATAGGAAAAGAGGCAGAACGTCCACAATGATGCACTTGTCCAAAAAGGGCGTATGCGTTTTTTCCTGAATATATTCAGGAAAAAACGCATACGCCCTTTTTGGCCAACCAAGCAAGCTTGCAAAGGAAATCTGCACTACAATGAAGTCTCACTGCCCCCCGGTCAAAAGGGCCATCTGAAAAAAGTGTAAAATCCAGAAAGGCAAGACAGGACATGGAGAATTGGGAGCCTTGTTATGCTGATGGGCGGGATGTAAATTGCCAACAGCCACTCTGGAGAAGTGTATGCTGTTTCCTGAAACATCTAAAAAACAAAGCAACAGAGCCTAGGGCACTTCCACTTATGGTCCTATAGCTTAGGGAAATTAAAATCAAAAAGACACAGCCACCCCAAAGTTTGGGACGGCTCTGTTTACAAGAACCTCGTTTACGGTACAAGTTCAATATCACAGAAAGCGAAAAATGGATAAAGAAGTTGTGGTACTTACGTACAATGCAATATCACTCAGCAATGAAATCTATGTCATCAGGCCTGTCGCAGCATAATGAGTGGATTCAGGTACGATGATTCTAAGTGAAATAAGTCACACAGAAAAAGAAACATCATAAGATATCACTACTACACGGAATGTAAACTTGGCTACACAGGAACTGAATTACAAAACAGAACAGGGTCTCAAATGTAGAAAACCAACTTATGCTTGCTTAAGGGGAAAGGTGAGTTGGGGTGCTGCATGAAACCAGAGATTGAAATTAGCACAGATACCGTGCCATAAGCCAAAAATGTAATAGACAAGAGCTACTCCTTGCTAAACGAAGTGTACTCAACACCCCATATTAAACGCCTAAGAATACACATGACTAGTAAGAATCTTAAAACCTGTGGATTTATATGTCTCCGAAAGAGAATCAAGCGTGTGTACGGCGGCATAAACGCAGCAGTGATAGGATTGGTGAGGTTCGGTGAGCAAATGCAGACCCTTTGAAGTCATATTGCATGGTACCCATTCCATGGGTCTCAACTCTCCTGGTTTAAGGGATTCTTCCTTCAGCTAAAACATGCATGTGGAACCCAGAGTATGATCCACCGTGTGATCGGGAAACGTGTTCCAATGTGTCTCAGTTTTCGTCCCCTGGTACTCGGGTGCAACATTCAAGACGCTTTACTAACACTCTCCCCACTTGGAGAGTCAGTGCCTTTAAACTCCTGTTTGGCCCAGTTTGCAATTTCTGCCGAAAATGTACAGGAATAGGGAGAACCAATGAGAGACTAGCTGGAGGTGTCTGGACGGGCAAATTTAACTCTCATTTCCCACCAGGAAGAGGAATTAATCAAAGGTTCAGCATGCCGTGCCGGAACCACACTAGGGCCTGAAGTAATCCTGCGGTGTTGTGGCCAGCTCACAAGAAAGCGAGTTGAAGAAAGGAGCTCAGGGGCACTGTAATTCACAAACCTGCAGAGTTATAAATGACAGATATCGTCCAAAAATATATTGAAGTAAGGCTGCCAAGAGGACTTGAAAGCGGGGCAGAATTGCAGGAAACCGATTTCAGGAGGTAGACGGGAATTGCATGTAAAGCATAGGAAAAGAGGCAGAACGTCCACAATGATGCACTTGGCCAAAAAGGGCGTATGCGTTTTTTCCTGAATATATTCAGGAAAAAACGCATACGCCCTTTTTGGCCAACCAAGCAAGCTTGCAAAGGAAATCTGCACTACAATGAAGTCTCACTGTTCCCCGGTCAAAAGGCTATCTGAAAAAAGTGTAAAATCCAGAAAGGCAGGACAGGCCATGGAGAACTGGGAGCCTTGTTATTCTGATGGGTGGGATGTAAATTGCCAACAGCCACTCTGCAGAAGTGTATGGTGTTTCCTGAAACATCCAAAAAACAAAGCAACAGAGCCTAGGGCACTTCCACTTATGGTCCTATAGATTAGGGAAATTAAAATCAAAAAGACACAGCCACCCCGAAGTTTGGGACGGCTCTGTTTAAAGAACCTCATTTACGGTACAAGTTCAATATCACAGAAAGCGAAAAATGGATAAAGAAGTTGTGGTACTTACGTACAATGCAATATCACTCAGCAATGAAATCTATGTCATCAGGCCCATAGCAGCATAATGAGTGGATTCAGGTACGATGATTCTAAGTGAAATAAGTCACACAGAAAAAGAAACATCATAAGATATCACTACTACACGTAATGTAAACTTGGCTACACAGGAACTAAATTACTAAACAGAACAGAGTGTCAAATGTAGAAAACCAATTTATGCTTGCTTAAGGGGAAAGGTGAGTTGGGGTGCTGCATACAACAAGAGATTGAAGTTAGCACAGATACCGTTCCATAAGCCAAATATATAATAGACAAGTGCTACTCCTTGCTCAACGAAGTGGACTCAACACCCCATATTAAACGCCTAACAATATACCTGACTAGTAAGAATCTTAAAACCTATGGATTTATATGTCTCCGAAAGGCAATCAAGCGTGTGTACAGCGGCATAAACGCAGCAGCGATAGGATTGGTGAGGTTCGGTGAGCAAATGCAGACACTTTGAAGTCATATTGTATGGTATCCATTCCATGGGTCTCAACTCTCCAGGTTTAAGGGATTCTTCCTTCAGCTAAAACATGCATGTGGAACCCAGAGTATGATCCACCGTGTGATTGGGAAACGTGTTCAAATGTGTCTCAGTTTTCGTCCCCTGGTACTCGGGTGCAACATTCAAGATGCTTTACTTACACTCTCCCCACTTGGAGAGTCAGTGCCTTTAACCTCCTGTTTGGCCCAGTTTGCAATTTCTGCGGAAAATGTACAGGAATAGGGAGAACCAATGAGAGACTAGCTGGAGGTGTCTGGACGGGCAAATTTAACTCTCATTTCCCACCAGGAAGAGGAATTAACCAAAGGCTCAGCGTGCCGTGCAGGAACTACACTAGGGCCTGAAGCAATCCTGCGGTGTTGCGGCCAGCTCACAAGAAAACGAGTTGAAGAAACGAGCTCAGGGGCACTGTAATTCCCAAACCTGCAGAGTTATAAATGACAGCTATCGTCCAAAAATATATTGAAGTAAGACTGCCAAGATGACTTGAAAGTGGGGCAGAATTGCAGGAAATCGATTTCAGGAGGTACACTGGAATTGCATGTAAAGCATAGGAAAAGAGGCAGAACGTCCACAATGATGCACTTGGCCAAAAAGGGCGTATGCGTTTTTTCCTGAATATATTCAGGAAAAAACGCATACGCCCTTTTTGGCCAATGAAGCAAGCTTGCAAAGGATATCTGCACTGCAATGAAGTCTCACTGCCCCCCGGTCAAAAGGGCCATCTGAAAAAAGTGTAAAATCCAGAAAGGCAGGACAGGCCATGGAGAACTGGGAGCCTTGTTATGCTGATGGGCGGGATGTAAATTGCCAACAGCCACTCTGGAGAAGTGTATGGTGTTTCCTGAAACATCTAAAAAACAAAGCACCAGAGCCTAGGGCACTTCCACTTATGGTCCTATAGCTTAGGGAAATTAAAATCAAAAAGACACAGTCACCCCAAAGTTTGGGACGGCTCTGTTTACAAGAACCTCGTTTACGGTACAAGTTCAATATCACAGAAAGCGAAAAATGGATAAAGAAGTTGTGGTACTTACGTACAATGCAATATCACTCAGCAATGAAATCTATGTCATCAGGCCCGTAGCAGCATAATGAGTGGATTCAGGTATGATGATTCTAAGTGAAATAAGTCACACAGAAAAAGAAACACCATAAGATATCACTACTACACGGAAGGTAAACTTGGCTACACAAGAACTGAATTACAAAACAGAACAGGTTCTCAAATGTAGAAAACCTACTTATGCTTGATTGAGGGGAAAGGTGAGTTGGGGTGCTGCATGAAACCAGAGATTGAAATTAGCACAGATACCGTTCCATAAGCCAAATATGTAATAGACAAGAGCTACTCCTTGCTCAACGAAGTGGACTCAACACCCCATATTAAACGCCTAAGAATATACCTGACTAGAAATAATCTTAAAACCTACGGATTTATATGTCTCCGAAAGACAATCAAGCGTGTGTACAGCGGCATAAACGCAGCAGTGATAGGATTGGTGAGGTTCGGTGAGCAAATGCAGACCCTTTGAAGTCATATTGCATGGTACCCATTCCATGGGTCTCAACTCTCCAGGTTTAAGGGATTCTTCCTTCAGCTAAAACATGCATGTGGAACCCAGAGTATGATCCACCGTGTGATCGGGAAACGTGTTCAAATGTGTCTCAGTTTTCGTCCCCTGGTACTCGGGTGCAACACTCCAGACGGTTTACTAACACTCTCTCCACTTGGAGAGTCAGTGCCTTTAACCTCCTGTTTCGCCCAGTTTGTAATTTGTGTGGAAAATGAACAGGAATAGGGAGAACGAAAGAGAGACTAGCTGGAGGTGTCTGGACGGGCAAATTTAACTCTCATTTCCCACCAGGAAGAGGAATTAACCAAAGGCTCAGCGTGCCGTGCCGGAACTACACTAGGGCCTGAAGCAATCCTGCGGTGTTGCGGCCAGCTCACAAGAAAGCGAGTTGAAGAAAGGAGCTCAGGGGCACTGTAATTCACAAACCTGCAGAGTTATAAATGACAGCTATCGTCCAAAAATATATTGAAGTAAGGCTGCCAAGAGGACTTGAAAGCGGGGCAGAATTGCAGGAAACCGATTTCAGGAGGTAGACGGGAATTGCATGTAAAGCATAGGAAAAGAGGCAGAACGTCCAAAATGATGCACTTGGGCAAAAAGGGCGTATGTGTTCTTTCCTGAATATATTCAGGAAAAAACGCATACGCCCTTTTTGGCCAACCAAGCAGGCTTGCAAATGAAATCTACACTACAATGAAGTCTCACTGCCCCCCGGTCAAAAGGGCCATCTGAATAAAGTGTAATATCCAGAAAGGCAGGACAGGGCATGGAGAACTGAGAGCCTTGTTATGCTGATGGGCGGGATGTAAATTGTCAACAGCCACTCTGGAGAAGTGTATGGTGTTTCCTGAAACATCTAAAAAACAAAGCAACAGAGCCTAGGGCACTTCCACTTATGGTCCTATAGCTTAGGGAAATTAAAATCAAAAAGACACAGCCTCCCCAAACTTTGGGATGGCTCTGTTTACAAGAACCTCGTTTATGGTACAAGTTCAATATCACAGAAAGCGAAAAATGGATACAGAAGTTGTGGTACTTACGTACAATGCAATATCACTCAGCAATGAAATCTATGTCATCAGGCCCGTAGCAGCATAGTGAGTGGATTCAGGTATGATGATTCTAAGTGAAATAAGTCACACAGAAAAAGAAACATCATAAGATATCACCAATACACGGAATGTAAACTTGGCTACACAGGAACTGAATTACAAAACAGAACAGGGTCTCAAATGTAGAAAACCAACGTATGCTTGCTTAAGGGGAAAGGTGAGTTGGGGTGCTGCATGAAACCAGAGATTGAAATTAGCACAGATACCGTTCCATAAGCCAAATATGCAATAGACAAGAGCTACTCCTTGCTGAACGAAGTGGACTCAACACCCCATATTAAACGCCTAAGAATATACCTGACTAGAAATAATCTTAAAACCTACGGATTTATATGTCTCCGAAAGAGAATCAAGCGTGTGTACAACGGCATAAACGCAGCAGTGATAGGATTGGTGAGGTTCGGTGAGCAAATGCAGACCCTTTGAAGTCATATTGCATGGTACCCATTCCATGGGTCTCACCTCTCCAGGTTTAAGGGATTCTTCCTTCAGCTAAAACATGCATGTGGAACCCAGAGTATGATCCAACGTGTGATCGGGAAACGTGTTTAAATGTGTCTCAGTTTTCGTCCCCTGGTACTCGGGTGCAAACTCCAGACGCTTTACTAACACTCTCCCCACTTGGAGAGTCAGTGCCTTTAACCTCCTGTTTGGCCCAGTTTGCAATTTCTGCGAAAAATGTACAGGAATAGGGAGAACCAATGAGAGACTAGCTGGGGGTGTCTGGACGGGCAAATTTAACTCTCATTTTCCACCAGGAACAGGAATTAACCAAAGGCTCAGCATGCCGTGCCGGAACCACACTAGGGCCTGAAGCAATCCTGCGGTGTTGCGGCCAGCTCACAAGAAAGCGAGTTGAAGAAAGGAGCTCAGGGGCACTGTAATTCACAAACCTGCAGAGTTATAAATGACAGCTATCGTCCAAAAATATATTGAAGTAAGGCTGCCAAGAGGACTTGAAAGCGGGGCAGAATTGCAGGAAACCGATTTCAGGAGGTAGATGGGAATTGGATGTAAAGCATAGGAAAAGAGGCAGAACGTCCACAATGATGCACTTGGCCAAAAAGGGCGTATGCGTTTTTTCCTGAATATATTCAGGAAAAAACGCATACGCCCTTTTTGGCCAACCAAGCAAGCTTGCAAAGGAAATCTGCACTACAATGAAGTCTCACTGCCCCCTGGTCAAAAGGGCCATCTGAAAAAAGTGTAAAATCCAGAAAGGCAGGACAGGCCATGGAGAACTGGGAGCTTTGTTATGCTGATGGGCGGGATGTAAATTGCCAACAGCCACTCTGGAGAAGTGTATGGTGTTTCCTGAAACATCTAAAAAACAAAGCAACAGAGCCTAGGGCACTTCCACTTATGGTCCTATAGCTTAGGGAAATTAAAATCAAAAAGACACAGCCACCCCAAAGTTTGGGACGGCTCTGTTTACAAGAACCTCGTTTACGGTACAAGCTCAATATCACAGAAAGCGAAAAATGGATAAAGTAGTTGTGGTACTTACGTACAATGCAATATCACTCAGCAATGAAATCTATGTCATCAGGCCCGTCGCAGCATAATGAGTGGATTCAGGTACGATGATTCTAAGTGAAATAAGTCACACAGAAAAAGAAACATCATAAGATATCACTACTACACGGAATGTAAACTTAGCTACACAGGAACTGAATTACAAAAAAGAACAGGGTCTCAAATGTAGAAAACCAACTTATGCTTGCTTAAGGGGAAAGGTGAGTTGGGGTGCTGCATGAAACCAGAGATTGAAATTAGCACAGATACCGTGCCATAAGCCAAATATGTAATAGACAAGAGCTACTCCTTGCTCAACGCAGTGGACTCAACACCCCATATTAAACGCCTAAGAATATACCTCACTAGAAATAATCTTAAAACCTACGCATTTATATGTCTCCGAAAGAGAATCAAGCATGTGTACGGCTGCATAAACGCAGCAGTGATAGGATTGGTGAGGTTCGGTGAGCAAATGCAGACCCTTTGAAGTCATACTGCATGGTACCCATTCCATGGGTCTCAACTCTCCAGGTTTAAGGGATTCTTCCTTCAGCTGAAACATGCATGTGGAACAAAGAGTATGATCCACCGTGTGATCAGGAAACGTGTTCAAATGTGTCTCAGTTTTCGTCCCCTGGTACTCGGGTGCAACATTCAAGACGCTTTACTAACACTCTCCCCACTTGGAGAGTCAGTGCCTTTAAACTCCTGTTTGGCCCAGTTTGCAATTTCTGCGGAAAATGTACAGGAATAGGGAGAACCAATGAGAGACTAGCTGGAGGTGTGTGGACGGGCAAATTTAACTCTCATTTCCCACCAGGAAGAGGAATTAACCAAAGGCTCAGCGTGCCGTGCCGGAACCACACTAGGGCCTGAACTAATCCTGCGGTGTTGCGGCCAGCTCACAAGAAACCGAGTTGAAGAAACGAGCTCAGGGGCACTGTAATTCACAAACCTGCAGAGTTATAAATGACAGCTATCGTCCAAAAATATATTGAAGTAAGGCTGCCAAGAGGACTTGAAAGCGGGGCAGAATTGCAGGAAATCGATTTCAGGAGGTACACTGGAAATGCATGTAAAGCATAGGAAAAGAGGCAGAACGTCCACAATGATGCACTTGGCCAAAAAGGGCGTATGCGTTTTTTCCTGAATATATTCAGGAAAAAACGCATACGCCCTTTTTGGCCAACCAAGCAAGCTTGCAAAGGAAATCTGCACTACAATGAAGTCTCACTGCCCCCTGGTCAAAAGGGCCATCTGAAAAAAGTGTAAAATCCAGAAAGGCAGGACAGGCCATGGAGAACTGGGAGCTTTGTTATGCTGATGGGCGGGATGTAAATTGCCAACAGCCACTCTGGAGAAGTGTATGCTGTTTCCTGAAACATCTAAAAAACAAAGCAACAGAGCCTAGGGCACTTCCACTTATGGTCCTATAGCTTAGGGAAATTAAAATCAAAAAGACACAGCCACCCCAAAGTTTGGGACGGCTCTGTTTACAAGAACCTCGTTTACGGTACAAGCTCAATATCACAGAAAGCGAAAAATGGATAAAGAAGTTGTGGTACTTACGTACAATGCAATATCACTCAGCAATGAAATCTATGTCATCAGGCCCGTCGCAGCATAATGAGTGGATTCAGGTACGATGATTCTAAGTGAAATAAGTCACACAGAAAAAGAAACATCATAAGATATCACTACTACACGGAATGTAAACTTAGCTACACAGGAACTGAATTACAAAAAAGAACAGGGTCTCAAATGTAGAAAACCAACTTATGCTTGCTTAAGGGGAAAGGTGAGTTGGGGTGCTGCATGAAACCAGTGATTGAAATTAGCACAGATACCGTGCCATAAGCCAAATATGTAATAGACAAGAGCTACTCCTTGCTCAACGCAGTGGACTCAACACCCCATATTAAACGCCTAAGAATATACCTCACTAGAAATAATCTTAAAACCTACGCATTTATATGTCTCCGAAAGAGAATCAAGCATGTGTACGGCTGCATAAACGCAGCAGTGATAGGATTGGTGAGGTTCGGTGAGCAAATGCAGACCCTTTGAAGTCATACTGCATGGTACCCATTTCATAGGTCTCAACTCTCCAGGTTTAAGGGATTCTTCCTTCAGCTGAAACATACATGTGGAACACAGAGTATGATCCACCGTGTGATCGGGAAACGTGTTCAAATGTGTCTCAGTTTTCGTCCCCTGGTACTCGGGTGCAACATTCAAGACGCTTTACTAACACTCTCCCCACTTGGAGAGTCAGTGCCTTTAAACTCCTGTTTGGCCCAGTTTGCAATTTCTGCGGAAAATGTACAGGAATAGGGAGAACCAATGAGAGACTAGCTGGAGGTGTGTGGACGGGCAAATTTAACTCTCATTTCCCACCAGGAAGAGGAATTAACCAAAAGCTCAGCGTGCCGTGCCGGAACCACACTAGGGCCTGAAGCAATCCTGCGGTGTTGCGGCCAGCTCACAAGAAAGCGAGTTGAAGAAACGAGCTCAGGGGCACTGTAATTCACAAACCTGCAGAGTTATAAATGACAGCTATCGTCCAAAAATATATTGAAGTAAGGCTGCCAAGAGGACTTGAAAGCGGGGCAGAATTGCAGGAAACCAATTTCAGGAGGTAGACGGGAATTGCATATAAAGCATAGGAAAAGAGGCAGAACGTCCACAATGATGCACTTGGCCAAAAAGGGCGTATGCGTTTTTTCCTGAATATATTCAGGAAAAAACGCATACGCCCTTTTTGGCCAACCAAGCAAGCTTGCAAAGGAAATCTGCACTACAATGAAGTCTCACTGCCCCCCGGTCAAAAGGGCCATCTGAAAAAAGTGTAAAATCCAGAAAGGCAGGACAGGCCATGGAGAACTGGGAGCCTTGTTATGCTGATGGGTGGGATGTAAATTGCCAACAGCCACTCTGGAGAAGTGTATGGTGTTTCCTGAAACATCTAAAAAACTAAGCAACAGAGCCTAGGGCACTTCCACTTATGGTCCTATAGCTTAGGGAAATTAAAATCAAAAAGACACAGCCACCCCAAAGATTGGGAAGGCTCTGTTTACAAGAACCTCGTTTACGGTACAAGTTCAATATCACAGAAAGCAAAAAATGGATAAAGAAGTTGTGGTATTACGTACAATGCAATATCACTCAGCAATGAAATCTATGTCATCAGGCCCGTGGCAGCATAATGAGTGGATGCAGGTACGATGATTCTAAGTGAAATAAGTCACACAGGAAAAGAAACATCATAAGGTATCACTACTACACGGAATGTAAACTTGGCTACACAGGAACTGAATTACAAAACAGAAAAGGGTCTCAAATGTAGAAAACCAACTTATGCTTGCTTAAGGGGAAAGATGAGTTGGGGTGCTGCATAAAACCAGAGATTGAAATTAGCACAGATACCGTTCCATAAGCCAAATATGTAATAGACAAGAGCTACTCCTTGCTCAACGCAGTGGACTCAACACCCCATATTAAACGTCTAAGAATATACCTGACTAGAAATAATCTTAAAACCTACGGATTTATATGTCTCCGAAAGAGAATCAAGCGTGTGTACAGTGGCATAAACGCAGCAGTGATAGTATTGGTGAGGTTCGGTGAGCAAATGCAGACCCTTTGAAGTCATATTGCATGGTACCCATTCCATGGGTCTCAACTCTCCAGGTTTAAGGGATTCTTCCTTCAGCTAAAACATGCATGTGGAACCCAGAGTATGATCCACCGTGTGATCGGGAAACGTGTTCAAATGTGTCTCGTTTTCGTCCCTGGTACTCGGGTGCAAAATTCCAGATGCTTTACTAACACTCTCCCCACTTGGAGAGTCAGTGCCTTTAACCTCCTGTTTGGCCCAGTTTGTAATTTCTTTGGAAAATGAACAGGAATAGGGAGAACCAAAGAGAGACTAGCTGGAGGTGTCTGGACGGGCAAATTTAACTCTCATTTCCCACCAGGAAGAGGAATTAACCAAAGGCTCAGCGTGCCGTGCAGGAACTACACTAGGGCCTGAAGCAATCCTGCGGTGTTGCGGCCAGCTCACAAGAAAACGAGTTGAAGAAACGAGCTCAGAGGCACTGTAGTTCACAAACCTGCAGAGTTATAAATGACAGCTATCGTCCAAAAATATATTGAAGTAAGGCTGCCAAGAGGACTTGAAAGTGGGGCAGAATTGCAGGAAATCGATTTCAGGAGGTACACTGGAATTGCATGTAAAGCATAGGAAAAGAGGCAGAACGTCCACAATGATGCACTTGGCCAAAAAGGGCGTATGCGTTTTTTCCTGAATATATTCAGGAAAAAACGCATACGCCCTTTTTGGCCAACGAAGCAAGCTTGCAAAGGATATCTGCACTGCAATGAAGTCTCACTGCCCCCCGGTCAAAAGGGCCATCTGAAAAAAGTGTAAAATCCAGAAAGGCAGGACAGGCCATGGAGAACTGGGAGCCTTGTTATGCTGATGGGCGGGATGTAAATTGCCAACAGCCACTCTGGAGAAGTGTATGGTGTTTCCTGAAACATCTAAAAAACAAAGCACCAGAGCCTAGGGCACTTCCACTTATGGTCCTATAGCTTAGGGAAATTAAAATCAAAAAGACACAGTCACCACAAAGTTTGGGACGGCTCTGTTTACAAGAACCTCCTTTACGGTACAAGTTCAATATCACAGAAAGCGAAAAATGGATAAAGAAGTTGTGGTACTTACGTACAATGCAATATCACTCAGCAATGAAATCTATGTCATCAGGCCCGTAGCAGCATAATGAGTGGATTCAGGTATGATGATTCTAAGTGAAATAAGTCACACAGAAAAAGAAACACCATAAGATATCACTACTACACGGAAGGTAAACTTGGCTACACAAGAACTGAATTACAAAACAGAACAGGTTCTCAAATGTAGAAAACCTACTTATGCTTGATTGAGGGGAAAGGTGAGTTGGGGTGCTGCATGAAACCAGAGATTGAAATTAGCACAGATACCGTTCCATAAGCCAAATATGTAATAGACAAGAGCTACTCCTTGCTAAACGAAGTGTACTCAACACCCCATATTAAACGCCTAAGAATACACCTGACTAGTAAGAATCTTAAAACCTGTGGATTTATATGTCTCCGAAAGAGAATCAAGCGTGTGTACGGCGGCATAAACGCAGCAGTGATAGGATTGGTGAGGTTCGGTGAGCAAATGCAGACCCTTTGAAGTCATATTGCATGGTACCCATTCCATGGGTCTCAACTCTCCAGGTTTAAGGGATTCTTCCTTCAGCTAAAACATGCATGTGGAACCCAGAGTATGATCCACCGTGTGATCGGGAAACGTGTTCAAATGTGTCTCAGTTTTCGTCCCCTGGTACTCGGGTGCAACATTCAAGACGCTTTACTAACACTCTCCCCACTTGGAGAGCCAGTGCCTTTAAACTCCTGTTTGGCCCAGTTTGCAATTTCTGCGGAAAATGTACAGGAATAGGGAGAACCAATGAGAGACTAGCTGGAGGTGTCTGGACGGGCAAATTTAACTCTCATTTCCCACCAGGAAGAGGAATTAACCAAAGGTTCAGCGTGCCGTGCCGGAACCACACTAGGGCCTGAAGCAATCCTGCGGTGTTGCGGCCAGCTCACAAGAAAGCGAGTTGAAGAAAGGAGCTCCGGGCACAGTAATTCACAAACCTGCAGAGTTATAAATGACAGCTATCGTCCAAAAATATATTGAAGTAAGGCTGCCAAGAGGACTTGAAAGCGGGGCAGAATTGCAGGAAACCGATTTCAGGAGGTAGACGGGAATTGCATGTAAAGCATAGGAAAAGAGGCAGAACGTCCACAATGATGCACTTGGCCAAAAAGGGCGTATGCATTTTTTCCTGAATATATTCAGGAAAAAACGCATACGCCCTTTTTGGCCAACCAAGCAAGCTTGCAAAGGAAATCTGCACTACAATGAAGTCTCACTGCCCCCCGGTCAAAAGGGCCATTTGAAAAAAGTGTAAAATCCAGAAAGGCAAGACAGGACATGGAGAATTAGGAGCCTTGTTATGCTGATGGGCGGGATGTAAATTGCCAACAGCCACTCTGGAGAAGTGTATGGTGTTTCCTGAAACATCTAAAAAACAAAGCAACAGAGCCTAGGGCACTTCCACTTATGGTCCTATAGCTTAGGGAAATGAAAATCAAAAAGACACAGCCACCCCAAAGTTTGGGATGGCCCTGTTTACAAGAACCTTGTTTACGGTACAAGTTCAATATCACAGAAAGCGAAAAATGGATAAAGAAGTTGTGGTACTTACGTACAATGCAATATCACTCAGCAATGAAATCTATTTCATCAGGCCCGTAACAGCATAATGAGTGGATTAAGGTACAATGATTTTAAGTGAAAAGAGTCACACAGAAAAAGAAACATCATAAGATATCACTACTACACGGAATGTAAACTTGGCTACACAGGAACTGAATTACAAAACAGAACAGGGTCTCAAATGTAGAAAACCAACTTACGCTAGCTTAAGGGGAAAGGTGAGTTGGGGTGCTGCATGAAACCAGAGATTGAAATTAGCACAGATACCGTTCCATAAGCCAAATATGTAATAGACAAGAGCTACTCCTTGCTCAACGAAGTGGACTCAACACCCCATATTAAACGCCTAACAATATACGTGACTAGAAATAATCTTAAAACCTACGGATTTATATGTCTCCGAAAGACAATCAAGCATGTGTACAGCGGCATAAACGCAGCAGTGATAGGATTGGTGAGGTTCGGTGAGCAAATGCAGACCCTTTGAAGTCATATTGCATGGTACCCATTCCATGGGTCTCAACTCTCCAGGTTTAAGGGATTCTTCCTTCAGCTAAAACATGCATGTGGAACCCAGAGTATGATCCACCGTGTGATCGGGAAACGTGTTCAAATGTGTCTCAGTTTTCGTCCCCTGGTACTCGGGTGCAACACTCCAGACGCTTTACTAACACTCTCCCCACTTGGAGAGTCAGTGCCTTTAACCTCCTGTATGGCCCAGTTTGCAATTTCTGTGGAAAATGTACAGGAATAGGGAGAACCAATTAGAAACTAGCTGGAGGTGTCTGGACGGGCATATTTAACACTCATTTCCCACCAGGAAGAGGAATTAACCAAAGGCTCAGCGTGCCCTGCCAGAAGCAGATTAGGGCCTGAAGCAGTCTTGCGGGTTTGCGGCCAGCTCACAAGAAAGCGAGTTGAAGAAAGGAGCTCAGGGGCCCTGTAATTCACAAACCTGCAGAGTTATAAATGACAGATAACGTCCAAAAATATATTGAAGTAAGGCTGCGAAGAGGACTTGAAAGCGGGGCAGAATTGCAGGAAACCGATTTCAGGAGGTAGACTGGATTTGCATTTAAAGCATAGGAAAAGAGGCAGAACATCGACAATGATGCACTTGGCAACAAAGGGCGTATGAGTTTGTTCCTGAATATATTCAGGAACAAACACATACGCCCTTTTTGGCAAACCAAGCAAGCTTGCAATGGAAATCCGAACTACTATGAAGTGTCACTTCCCCCCGGTCTAAAGGGCCATCTGAGAAAAGTGTAAAATCCAGAAAGGCAAGACAGGCCATGGGGAAAAAGGAGCCTTGTTATGCTGATGGGCGGGATGTACATTGCCAACAGCCACTCTGGAGAAGTGTATGGTGTTTCCTGATACATCTGAAAAACAAAGCAACAGAGTCTAGGGCATTTCCACTTATGGTCCTATAGCTTAGGGAAATTAAAATCAAAAAGACACAGCCACCCCAAAATTTACAACGGCTCTGTTTACAGGAGCCTCTTCTACAGTACAAGTTAAATATCCCAGAGAACAAATAATTGATAAAGAAGTTGCGGTACTTATGTACAACAGAATACCACTCAGCAATGAAATCTGTGTCACCAGGCCTGTACCAGCATAATGAGTGGATTGAGGCATGATGATTCTAAGTGAAATAAGTCACACAGAAAAAGAAACATCATAAGGTATCACTAATGCACGGAATGTAAACTTGGCTACACATGAACTGAATTACAAAACAGAACAGGGTCTCAAGTTTAGAAAACCAACTTATGCTTGCTTAAGGGGAAAGGTGAGTTGGGGTGCTGCATAAAACCAGAGTTTGAAATTAGCACAGATACCGTTCCATAAGCCAAATACGTAATAGACAAGACCTACCCCTCGCTCAACGAAATGGACTCAACAATGAGGTATCACCTCACACCTGTTAGAATGGGCATCATCTGAAAATCTACAAACAACAAATGCTGGAAAGGGTGTGGAGAAAAGGAAGCCTCTTCCACTATTGTTGGGAATATAAATTGATACAGTCACTATGGAGAACAATATGGAGTTTCTTAAGAAACTAATAATAGAATTACCATATGATACAGCGATCCCAGGACTGGACATATACCCAGACAAAACCATAAATCAAAAAGAGACATTCACCGCAATGTTCATTGCATCACTATTTACAATATCGAGGTAATGGAAGCAACCTAAATGCCCACAGACAGACGAATGCATAAAGATGTGGTACATATATAAAATGGAATATTACTAAGCCATGAAAGGAATGAAATTGGGTCATTTGTAGAGACGTCGATGGATCTAGAGACTGTCATACAGAGTGAAGTAAGTCAGAAAGAGAAAAACAAATCTTGTATATTCATGCATATATGTGGAACCTAGAAAAACTGTACAGATTAACCATTTTGCAAGGCATAAATAGAGCAACAGATGTAGACAACAATCGTATGGACAACAAGGGGGGAAAGCTCTTGGAGGGGTGGTGGTGGGAGGAGTTGAGAGATTGGGATTGGCATGTAAACATTTATATGTATAAAATAGATAACCAATGAGAACCTGCTGTATAAAAATATAAAATAAAATTCAAAATTAAAAAGAAATAAAATTTAAAAAATAAAACAGAAAAAACAATTATTCCCTTCACATACATGTATTTATATGAATAAATTATTTCCATGCTTATATCTGTAAATACAAAAAAGAGGAATAAAATCTACCTTGAACCAAAAACGAAAAAGAGAAAAAAAAAACAGAACCCACCAGTTACTCAGAGGAAAACCGTATCAGGGCACTTGCTCCAGTTGTAAACAATTCTGAAGTTGGTCAGTGGTGGGGAATCGTCTCCCATTCAGCCAGCAGCCCCCACACAACAAGCGTCCTCATTGCAAAGCTGGGGCACCGTGCCGAGGCATCTGTGAGTAAACGTGAGCTGAACCCCAGGCCAGTTGCTGCTGAACTGTTCCCGCCCTTCCCAGGTAAAACACCTGAATATATACAAGGACTTGAAAGCCTAGAGGAAGGGCCATGGAGCCACACGAGTGACAGCATGCCAGCTGACTTGGTGCCTGCAGGCCAGCCAGGATGGTCCTGGCCCTGGGTGCTCTTCTGGAAGATTTCCATTTCCCTGCCTGAGATACCCGTCCTGTCCCTGCCCCCACTGCTTTTTTCCTTCCTCACCTCTGCCCAGGGAGAAATTCCAGCAGCAGGTATGGGTGACACATCCTCTTCTTTAGCAGGTGGCAGCCTGGCAACTGCTGCAGAAAGTCCAGCAGAGCCCCACTCACACTGGGCCACCCACAAAGCCGTGGCCTCTCACTCCCTCCCACCAGCCCAGCCCCGAGACTGCTGACAGGGCAGAGAAAATGGCGTCAGGCACAGCTGCAGGGGCTTTTGCTGCCTGGAGTGGTATTTATATTGATCTCAACCCAGGCACACCTGGGGAGGGCTGGCCGGCATGGTAAGGCTGCCCAGGTCAGCCAATCATCACCCCTCAGGGGCTCACAGTTGCAGAAAATGGAACTTGCTGAACCGGCCAGGTCCAAGGGACAGGTGTGGGCTCCTGAGAGTCAGGATAGACAAGGGGCTGCAGCTTTGGCTTGTTTTCTAATCATTTTATCTGGCCCATGAGTGGGAGACAACTTCAAGAAAACTCTCTCCTAATGAGAGGAACCCAGGAGTCAGGGAGAGGAGGGGTGGGTGGTGGTTGGAGACAGAGGCCTGGTGCCCTGGGTGCAGTGGAAGTCTCTGGAAGACCAGGTGGAGGGAGGCCACACAGAGTGATGCCCAGGGTCACAGACCTGTCGGAGCTGCTGTTTGTTAGTTCAAGTCCTGCTCTGAGGTGCTCTGTGTCAGCTCTGAGCGACAGGTGAGCTGGGGGTGCTCTTCAATGAGGGCTATGTGCACGGTTCCTGTGTGCCCAGCCCTGCCACGGTACCTGCAAGGGTAGCTCTGTATCCTGGGAGGGGCCTGACCATGAGAGCCCCGTGGGCTGGGTTGGGGGTGGGGTACCTGCCCAGGAGAGCTCCATATCCTGGGATTGGCCTGACCACGAGAGCCCCATGGGTTGCTGGGGACCTGGTAAAGGATGTCAGGACAGTCAGTGAAGCCACCGAGGATATACCTCCAGTTGCTCCTGATCCCTACACCCTGCTGGTCATTCTACCAACCACCAGGACATGGTATTCTGTATTAGTCTTCAATGATGCCTTCTTTTGTATTCCATTAGTCCCAGAGTCACAAGAAATTTTGGCTTGTGAGTGGCAGGACTCAACATACAACTAAAACAATACTTCCGGGCCGTCTTGCCCCAAGGGTTCAAAAATTCCCACACCATCTTTGGGGAAAGCTTAGCTAACGACCGAAAAGTTCTACCTCTGGAAAAGGAAACCCTCCTTCAATATGCAGACGACATTCTGATCGCCAGCCCTACTAAGGAGGCCTCTGAACTACCAAGCCAATAAAGGATAGAAGTTGTCCAAGAAAAAGCTCAAATATCACAGACTGCAGTGACCTGCCTGGGCTTCATTCTCACACAAGGTCAGAGAAGCCCATCCCAGGAAAGGGAAGAAACCATTTGCAGCCTTACCCCTTTCTAAAACTAGAAGACAGCTTAGGGGTTCCTGGGGAGGCCAGGGTTTGCTGCTTCTGGATCCCTAACTACAGTCTACTAGCTGGGCCTCTATATGAAACACTGAAAGGAAAAGATGATGATCCTTTTGAACAGAATCCAGAAGTGGCCTTTCAAGAATGGAAAGAGCAGTCAATTCAGACCCTTGCCCTGGAACTCCCTAATTGAGCTAAACCCTTTGACCTTTCCATTCCCGGTGAAAGGTGAATCGCCATTGGAGAATTAGTGCAAAAACTGGGACCACTTGAAATGGAACAACGCAAGAATGCCATCCAGGTAGGATAAACTACAGTCACCAAGGGGCTTGGCCCACTGCCACATCTGGCCAAGATACTGGCGGTATCTAAAAACCTGGAAATCAGCAGCCCAAAAGGCCACCTCCCTCCTAAGGGAAAAGGACCCCACGTGGTGATCCTAATCACCAACCATGCCCTGAAGTTGCAGGGTTCGCTCCGTGGGCACACCGACCTCGAGTGAGGAGGCCCTCCAACTCCAACATCCAGAGAGATAACCGGGGGCAACAGGGCACCATGACGACTCGTGTGAACATCACTTGACCTGGAGTTTCTCTCATAAAACAACAATAGTGTGTCCCGAAGGAGTAGACTACTGCTTGCAGGACTTCCTGCACCCGGAGGGGAGCTAATAATCTTGGCGGGGGAACCGTATATCACACCGTCACCATAGAAAAGCCTACAGACACCGTGATGATGGTGGCCAATAAGACCGGCTGGACTCCTGTTTACTTCAAAAGGCTGTTGACTCAGTGGCCATCATGGTCCTTGATCACCACTGACCCTGGACTGTCTGGGAGTTGAGCGGGCAGGGCTCTGACACCTGGTGCTGTTTTTACGTTAATTCAGGGGCCTAATTGAAGAAAGAGCAGACTACTGGTCAGAGCATCTAGGCTGGCAGAAACGGTCAGCCTAAGGTGGCCGAACAAATGTGGGGTGGGGTGAAACCGGCCCCCACAGCGTCTCTGCACATCTCTTTCCTGGACCCTTAAAGGTCATTAGAATCTATAACACTTCCAATGCTGGTGCTCAGGCGGACGAGCAGGGAGGCAGGGGTCCTGGGGCCAATCAACGTCACCTGGAGGCTGCTGGGGAGAAGTTCTGACCCTCGTCCCCTGGTATGAGGGCTCCCAACTCAGCACTCAGCAGTTACAGAAGAAGGGTCTGCACCCTCAGCACTCCAAGAATGAGGAACGGGACAAAAGGCAGAGGAGGGGTTTGTCCCCAGCAAAGCCCATTAAAAATCCCTGGGAGATAAAAATAGAATGTGGGCAATAAAGTCAAGTCTGACCTTTTTTATCCTTTGTGCTTTGTCTAATTTCACGTGCTCCTAGGGTCCCACATGCAGAGGTTCCACACCCGGCACTTCAGACCAGATTTCCTGGTGCAGAATGGCTGGGTCGACACCTCAGCTCCTGGGGCCCAGTGCAGACTCCGAGATATAGAGCCTGAGCTGCAGCCAACCCGGCCCTTGAGAGCTCCGCCCCCTCCCTCCCACTGACTCTGACAGGATCTCTACACAGCAGCCCAGCCCACAGCCCACGGGGTAGTGCATGCTCTCACCTCTCCATTCTCTGATGAAAATATAAAGTTTCCTTTGCTTGGGAACCAAACTCAGTCTCGATCTGTTGGCCCCAATGACACTGGGCAGGGGGACCCTTGTTGGGGTCCACTCTGGAGGATCAGTAACAGAAATTGAGACTATTGTAACTTCAGTGAACAGATGTGTGAGCCAAACTGTAGTTAACATAGAACAGTTTATAAGGCTCGGGTAAAATAAGATGTTTCTAACACTTCCATTTGATATTTCCATCACTTTATTATAAGCAAGTTCAGTGAAAAGGTTTGTCTTATTTGTCAGGTCAATATTAGAGAAATGAAGTGATTTCTTTCCAAGGATGTACATCTAATAATCTTGGTTAAAGCTTCAATCTTGTTTTAAATGCTTTTCCATTGAAAATGATACCTCTCTTTCAGCTCCCCCATTTCTGAGAAGTATAAAATCTTATAATTTATTATTACCAAAGGGGAAAGGTGGGAGGAGGGATAAATTAACAGTTTGGAATTAACACATACACACTGCTATGTATAAAATAGATCATCAACAAGGAACTACTGTATAGCACAGGGAACTACACTCAATATTGTGCAATAACCTATAAGGGGAAATAATCGGAAAAAGAATAGATATTTTTATTGACATCATCTATCAATGACAGTTAAAGTGTAACCTAAGGGAAGCCGGTGGTGAGTGCTTCTGACCCTGAAGACTTCAGTCATCTAAAGTTTGGACTCTGCCTACTTCCCAAGGCCCTTAATGAACATATGTGTAGCCGTAGCTTAAAAAACTCCCCAGTTTGGGTTTCGGGGAGACACTGATTTTGAAAAAGCCCTGGTGTTCTCCTTACATGAATGGGACTCTTCCTACTGCTAAAACATGTCTGTCACATCCAGAGGATGGTATACCGTCTGATCGGGAAGAGTTTGGAAAAGGCATCTCATCTCCTCATCTCCTGGTGCTCGGGTTCACCCCTCCAGCGTCTTTACTAACAGTCTCCCCACTTGGAGATGTCAACACTGTCAACATCCTGTTGCGTACAGTTTGGAATTTGTCCAGAGGATGAAGCGGAAGGATGAGGAACAATGAGAGACAAGTCCTAGGTGTTCAGACAGGCACATGTCACTCTAATTTCCAATCAGGAAGATGAATTGACCAAAGGCTAGGGTTGCCCATGGAAACAGTATAGGGCTTGAGGAAATCCCACTGCTTTGTGGCCAGTTCCCATAAACACAAGTTGAACAATGGAACTCAGGGGCAGTAAAATTCACGAAACTGCAGAGTTGAAAATATCTATCACTGAAAAATGTCTTGAGGAAAGTCAGAGAAAAGGATTGGCAAGCAAGGGAGAATGGCAGGAAAGGGATTTGAGGAGGTAGAAAGGATTCGCCATTAAGCACAAGAAAAGGGGCTGAACATTTCCGACATTGCAGTTGGCCAAAAAGGCTGTATGCGTTTTTTTCTGTATATATTCAAGAAAAGGGCATACACTTTTTTAGCCAACCAAACAGGTGGGCACTGGAAATCAATACTACAAAAGATATCACTTCGCATCAGTCAGAAGAGCCATCCTCATAAAGTGTAAACGCCAGAAATGCAGGACAGGGCAAGGAGAAGAGGGAGCCCTGTGAGGCTTATAGTGGAAATGTATATTGCCAACGGCCATTCTGGAGAAGTGTATTGTGTTTACTAAAGCATCTAAAAAATGAGCTACAGAGCATAGGGCACTTGCACTCATGGGCGTATATCTTGGGAAAAACAAAAATCGAGAGGACACAGGCACCCCAATGTTTACTGCCTCTCTGTTTAAAAGATCCTCGACTAGGATATAACTTAAATGTCTCTGGAGGGAAAAAATGGATAGAGATGTGGTACTTATGTAGAGTGGAATATTACTCAGCCTGGAAATCAATGAAATATGGCCAGTTGTAACAACTCCGGAGGAGTTACGTATGATCATTCTAAGTGACATAATTCAAAAAGAAAAAGACACATATCATAAGATATCACTTAAAGGTGGAATCCAAAATGGCTACACATGAGATAAATTACAAAACAAAAACATAGTCAAATATGTAGAAAACACGCGTAAGGCTGCTAAACGGGAAAGGTGGGGAGGGGTGAGGCATCATCCAGGAGGTTGAAATTAGCAAAGATACCATTCCAAATACCAAACTGATAATCAACAAGGCCTACACGGTAGCTAAAAGAACTGCACTCAGCACACTCAAGTCACCGGAAAAGAATATCTATGACTGGTAAGAATCTGAAAAAGAATTTATTGATGTCTCTCTGTACGTGAATCAAGTGGATGTACAGCAGCAAGAAACAGAGCTTTGAAAATCAGCTGTAACCAATATAGTAATAAATTGAAAAAAATAAACGACAGAGAGACAGAGAAAACCTCTTACAACTTTTCCTCAGGGACGGTGATGCAACATGGATTGAACACATCTAGACCCACAGCAGGATGAGACATAAGGCTGGAAACTGTTCGCGCTAAGAGAAATGTGAGGTTGGGTGAGGAAATGCACACCCTTTAAAGTAATACTACCTGGTACCCATTCAATGGGTCCCAAATCTGCAGGTTCAAGGAATCTTCCTACAGCTAAAACATGCATGGAAAACCCAGAGGACTGTACACCATGTGATCGGGAGATGTGTCTAAAATGCACCTCATTTATCCTCTCCTGGTGCTCCTGTTCATCATTCCAGCCACGTTACTTAGAATCTCCCCACTTAGAGAATCAGCACATTTAAACTTCTGTTTCACACATTTTGCAAATTGTGAGGAGGATGAACGGGAAGAGGGGGAAACAATGAGAGAATAGTTGTAGGGGTTTGGACGGGCACATGTCACTCTAATTTCCCATTAAGAATAAGAATTAAAAAAAGGCTCAGCCCGCCTCGCCGGAGCCAAAATAGGGCCTGAAGCAATCCTGCGGTTTTGAGGCCAGCTCACAAAAGAGCAACTTAAAAAATGGAGCTCAGGGTCACTGCAATTCACAAACCTGCAGAGTTATAAATGAAAACTAACGTCCAAAAATATGTTGAGGTAAGGCAAAGAAGAGGATCTGAATGCAAGACAGAATTGCAAGAAACAGATTTCAAGAGATAGATTGGACTCGCCTTTAAAGCACATGAAAAGCGGCAGAATTTCGACAATGATGCAGTTGGCCCAAAAGGGAGTATGCGTTATTTCCTGAATATATCCAGGAAAAAACGCATACGCACTTTATGGGCAACCAAGCAAGCAAGCAATGCAAATGTGCACAACAAAGAAGTCTCATTTCCCACCGGTCAAAAGGGCCATCCGAAAAAATTGTAAAAACCAGAAATGCAGGACAGGCCATGGAGAACAGGGAGCCTTTATACGCTGATGGACAGTGTGTGAACTGCCGAGAGCCACTCTGGAGAAGTGTATGGTGGTTCCTAAATCATCTAAAAAACAGAGCGACAGAGCATAGGGCACTTCCAATCACGGGAGTATATCTAGGGAAGTCTAAAAATCAACAAGACACAAGCACACCACAGTTTAGGGCTACTCTGTTTACAAGAACCTCAACTTCAGTACACCTTAAATATCCCAGGAAAGAGAACAATGGATAAAGAAAATGTGGTACTTATGTACAATGGAATATCTCTTCACCATGAAATCAATGTAATAAGGCTAGTAGAAGGATAAAGAGTGGATTGAGGTCCGATAATACTACTTGAAATAAGTCAAACAGAAAAAGAAACATATCATAAGATATCACTTATAGAGGGAGGATAAATATGGCTGCACAAAAAATGAATTACAAAACAGAACAGTGTCTCACATTTAGAAAACACACTTATGTCAGCTTAAGGGGAAAGGAGAGGTGGGGTGATGCATAAAACCAGAGTTTGAAATTAGCACAGATACCGTTCAATAAACCAAATAGGTATCAGACAAGATCTACACCTCGCTCAATGAACTGGCCTCAACACACCCTATACACCGCAGAGAAATATATCTGAGTAATAAGAATCTTAAAACCCATGTATTGATATATCTCCATAAGGGAATCAAGTGTGCGCAGAGCGGCACAAACACAGCAGTGAAAATGAGCTAAACCCCATTATAGAAATAAATTTTAAAACCAAAACGCAGAAACAATGAAAGAGAGAAAAATTCTTACAAAATTCGCTCAGGGGCTGTGATGCAACCTGGAATGACCACATATAAACCCACAGCTGGATAAGACATAAGGCTGGACACTTGGGGCTGAAAGGATTGGAGAGCTTTGGTGAGCAACTGCCGAAAGTTTAATGCAATACTTCATGCTACTTATTCCAAGGGTCCCAACACTCCAAGTTGAAGGGAATCTTCCTACAGCTAAACCATGCATGGGAAATCCAGCGGATGGTATACCATATGATCGGGAAAGGTTTCTAAAATGCACCTCATTTTCCTCTCCTGGGGCTCCGGATCAACATTCCAGCCACTTTACTAACAACATCTCCACATGGAGAGTCAATGCCTTTAAGTTCCGGTATCGCACAGTCTGCAGTTAGTGCGGAGGATGAATGGGAATAGGGGGAACCAGTGAGAAAATAGCTGTAGCGGTATCAATGGGCACATGTCACTCTAATTTCACATCAGGAAGAAGAATTAACCAAAGGCAGAGCAAGGCACCCCAGAAGAAGAATAGGGCCTGAAGAAATCCTGTGGATATGAGGCAAGATCACAAAAATAAGAGCTGAAAAATGGAGCTAAGGGCCACTGCAATTCAAAAACCTGCAGAGTTATAAAGGCCAACTATTCTCCAAAAGTATATTGAGGTAAGGCTATGAAGAGGCACTGAGAGCAAGGCAGAACTGCAGGAAACCGATTTCAGGAGGTAGACAGGAATTGCACTGAAAACATATGAAAACACTCAGAAGGTCGACAATGATGCACTTGGCCAAAAAGGGCGTATGCGTTTCTTCCTGAATATATTCAGGAAGAAACGCATACGCCCTTTCTGGCCAACCAAGCAAGCTCTCAAAGGAAATCTGCACTACAATGAAGTCTCACTTCACCCCGGTCAAAGGGCCATCTGAAAAAAGTGTAAAATCCAGAAAGGCAGGACAGGCCATGGAGAACTGGGAGCCTTCTTATGCTGATGGGCGGGATGTAAATTGCCAGCAGCCACTCTGGAGAAGTGTATGGTGTTTCCTGAAACATCTAAAAAACAAAGCAACAGAGCCTAGGGCACTTGCACTTATGGTCCTATAGCTTAGGGAAATTAAAATCAAAAAGACACAGCCACCCCAAAGTTTGGGACGGCTCTGTTTACAAGAACCTCGTTTATGGTACAAGTTCAATATCACAGAAAGCGAAAAATGGATAAAGAAGTTGTGGTACTTACGTACAATGCAATATCACTCAGCAATGAAATCTATGTCATCAGGCCCGTAGCAGCATAATGAGTGGATTCAGGTACGATGATTCTAAGTGAAATAAGTCACACAGAAAAAGAAACATCATAAGATATCACCAATACACGGAATGTAAACTTGGCTACAAAGGAACTGAATTACAAAACAGAACAGGGTCTCAAATGTAGAAAACCAACTTATGCTTGCTTAAGGGGAAAGGTGAGTTGGGGTGCTGCATGAAACCAGAGATTGAAATTAGCACAGATACCGTTCCATAAGCCAAATATGTAATAGACAAGAGCTACTCCTTGCTCAACGAAGTGGACTCAACACCCCATATTAAACGCCTAAGAATATACCTGACTAGAAATAATCTTAAAACCTACGGATTTATTTGTCTCCGAAAGAGAATCAAGCGTGTGTACAGCGGCATAAACGCAGCAGTGATAGGATTGGTGAGGTTCGGTGAGCAAATGCAGACCCTTTGAAGTCATATTGCATGGTACCCATTCCATGGGTCTCAACTCTCCAGGTTTAAGGGATTCTTCCTTCAGCTAAAACATGCATGTGGAACCCAGAGTATGATCCACCGTGTGATCGGGAAACGTGTTCAAATGTGTCTCAGTTTTCGTCCCGTGGAACTCGGGTGCAACATTCCAGACGCTTTACTAACACTCTCCCCACTTGGAGAGTCAGTGCCTTTAACCTCCTGTTTGGCCCAGTTTGCAATTTCTGCGGAAAATGTACAGGAATAGGGAGAACCAATGAGAGACTAGCTGGGGGTGTCTGGACGGGCAAATTTAACTCTCATTTCCCACCAGGAAGAGGAATTAACCAAAGGCTCAGTGTGCCGTGCCGGAACCACACTAGGGCCTGAAGCAATCCTGTGGTGTTGCGGCCAGCTCACAAGAAAGCGAGTTGAAGAAAGGAGCTCAGGGGCACTGTAATTCACAAACCTGCAGAGTTATAAATGACAGCTATCGTCCAAAAATATATTGAAGTAAGGCTGCCAAGAGGACTTGAAAGCGGGGCAGAATTGCAGGAAACCGATTTCAGGAGGTAGACGGGAATTGCATGTAAAGCATAGGAAAAGAGGCAGAACGTCCACAATGATGCACTTGGCCAAAAAGGGCGTATGCGTTTTTTCCTGAATATATTCAGGAAAAAACGCATACGCCCTTTTTGGCCAACCAAGCAAGCTTGCAAAGGAAATCTGCACTACAATGAAGTCTCACTGCCCCCCGGTCAAAAGGGCCATCTGAAAAAAGTGTAAAATCCAGAAAGGCAGGACAGGCCATGGAGAACTGGGAGCTTTGTTATGCTGATGGGTGGGATGTAAATTGCCAACAGCCACTCTGGAGAAGTGTATGGTGTTTCCTGAAACATCTAAAAAACAAAGCAACAGAGCCTAGGGCACTTCCACTTATGGTCCTATAGCTTAGGGAAATTAAAATCAAAAAGACACAGCCACCCCAAAGTTTGGGACGGCTCTGTTTACAAGAACCTCGTTTACGGTACAAGTTCAATATCACAGAAAGCGAAAAATGGATAAAGAAGTTGTGGTACTTACGTAGAATGCAATATCACTCAGCAATGAAATCTATGTCATCAGGCCTGTCGCAGCATAATGAGTGGATTCAGGTACGATGATTCTAAGTGAAATAAGTCACACAGAAAAAGAAACATCATAAGATATCACTACTACACGGAATGTAAACTTGGCTACACAGGAACTGAATTACAAAACAGAACAGGGTCTCAAATGTAGAAAACCAACTTATGCTTGCTTAAGGGGAAAGGTGAGTTGGGGTGCTGCATGAAACCAGAGATTGAAATTAGCACAGATACCGTGCCATAAGCCAAAAATGTAATAGACAAGAGCTACTCCTTGCTAAACGAAGTGTACTCAACACCCCATATTAAACGCCTAAGAATACACATGACTAGTAAGAATCTTAAAACCTGTGGATTTATATGTCTCCGAAAGAGAATCAAGCGTGTGTACGGCGGCATAAACGCAGCAGTGATAGGATTGGTGAGGTTCGGTGAGCAAATGCAGACCCTTTGAAGTCATATTGCATGGTACCCATTCCATGGGTCTCAACTCTCCAGGTTTAAGGGATTCTTCCTTCAGCTAAAACATGCATGTGGAACCCAGAGTATGATCCACCGTGTGATCGGGAAACATGTTCCAATGTGTCTCAGTTTTCGTCCCCTGGTACTCGGGTGCAACATTCAAGACGCTTTACTAACACTCTCCCCACTTGGAGAGTCAGTGCCTTTAAACTCCTGTTTGGCCCAGTTTGCAATTTCTGCGGAAAATGTACAGGAATAGGGAGAACCAATGAGAGACTAGCTGGAGGTGTCTGGACGGGCAAATTTAACTCTCATTTCCCACCAGGAAGAGGAATTAATCAAAGGTTCAGCATGCCGTGCCGGAACAACACTAGGGCCTGAAGAAATCCTGCGGTGTTGCGGCCAGCTCACAAGAAAGCGAGTTGAAGAAAGGAGCTAAGGGGCACTGTAATTCACAAACCTGCAGAGTTATAAATGACAGCTATCGTCCAAAAATATATTGAAGTAAGGCTGCCAAGAGGACTTGAAAGCGGGGCAGAATTGCAGGAAACCGATTTCAGGAGGTAGACGGGAAATGCATGTAAAGCATAGGAAAAGAGGCAGAACGTCCACAATGATGCACTTGGCCAAAAAGGGCGTATGCGTTTTTTCCTGAATATATTCAGGAAAAAACGCATACGCCCTTTTTGGCCACCCAAGCAAGCTTGCAAAGGAAATCTGCACTACAATGAAGTCTCACTGCCCCCCAGTCAAAAGGGCCATCTGAAAAAAGTGTAAAATCCAGA